>NC_089750.1:37250052-37280052 GCF_040412425.1 Macrobrachium rosenbergii
TTGTGCATTGGTCTTACCTTTCGAAAGCAGTGGATAAGTATATCGGAAGAGCCCTCACGGGGACAGAATCAGACACCCCGCAAAGCGGAAAGGGTTATGCAAAACTCGATAACTGATTACTGCACAGACCCAGGCACAGGAAAAGTTCTCGAGTGCCAAATCAGAGGCACAAGCGGCAGGAATCAGGAAAATTAAAAAAGAAACAAAGAAAAAATACGCAATGTACCATCAGCTAACAATACGAATAGAAGCTTGACATAAACGGCTTAAATTCATTCATCCTAATAAAAGGCGAAATTGGGAATGAAATGGGAATGGGAAAGCGCCATTCATTAAGAGGTTTTGCTCATTGTTGGAAGTGCTAACTGTCTCCCTCTTCGTTTTTCCTATTGAGAATCTGACAAAATCGATCTCGTTCCGCTTACTTAACAACAATCAAAACGGGTCTTAATGCAATTGCAGTGTGAACGGGGCTGAATGGATGCAGTGCAAAAAGGGTCGTCAATGACGGTGGTTATCGATTACCTTCATTACAAGAATTTACATTAATATTCTGATGTAATTCAAAGGGCTAACCATTACTGGATCGGATTAAATAAAACGAAGAACTTCATTTGGATAGGAAATGTGCAAAAATTTTAGCTTAATTTCAGTTTATGAGATGAAGCGATTTACTTGAACAGGGAATCTGTAAAAAAAGATTGCGGAAAGCATCTTGCCCTGTAAGAGCGGGGAAAAGCATTGGACTATCGTTTTTGCTTAAAACGAGAGAGAGAGAGAGAGAGAGAGAGAGAGAGAGAGAGAGAGAGAGAGAGAGAGAGAGAGAAACACTCGTGATAGTGTTAGCATATTAACCGCATGAATTTGTCACTAAAAATTTTAGGAATATTACTACAGATACCTTATCAATGTTGAGAAAATCTATATGTATATATATATATATATATATATATATATATATATATATATATATATATATATATATATATATATATATGTGTGTGTGTGTGTGTGTGTGTGTGTGTATGTACATGTATATATATATATATATATATATATATATATATATATATATATATATATATATATATATATATATATATATATATATATGTATGTATGTATGTATGTATACATGGCGAGTCGGTAGAGTTGTGGCCTTGCACTTGTTAGGCCCGAGTTCGACTCTCCGGCCGGCTAATGAAGAGTTCGAGGAATTTATTTCTGGTGATAGAAATTCATTTCTCGCTGTAATGTGGTTCGGAATCCACAATAAGCAGTAGGTCCCGTTGCTAAGTAACCAATTGGTTCTTAGCCACATTAAATAAGTCTAATCCTTCAGGCCAGCCTTAGGAGAGCTGTTAATCAGCTCAGTGGTCTGGTAAAACTAAGGTATACTTAAGGTACATTAGCAACCATAAACTGTCATCTGTGAGGCGCAGGAGTGGCGTAGTTACGAGATCACCGAAATCACAGCGGACGCAGGAAAGATCATTTTCGAGTCCCCCCTCTCGGGATTGCAATCGTTTTGCGTATTTTTGTCAGTTGCTTCCTGAGATTGGAACAAGAGTGTCGTTAAACTGTAAGCTTAGGGAACCTAAGCCCGAAGCCCTTAAATTTAGAGGCCGCAAAGAAGGAAAAAGCGACAGCAATGAATATTTGCATTGTTGAGGGTCCTTATTGTTAATTATTATTATTATTGTTATTATTACAGCTGGTGTTTCATATTTTGTTTCCTTTAAGGACCGTTAATTTTTTCATGGTTATTATTATTAGTCTTAAACGTCACAATGGTTAAGGTTTATTTGTCAGTTTTATTTTCAATACTATTTTTATGCTTCCTTATATTTTAAATCAGCCTCTCATCCGATCTTCAAGAATTATGGCCGGAAGGTACTTTTTTCCCCTGATTATAAGGCGTAAACGATTATGACACTGAGCCAATGTGAAAGTCCTGAGGTCACAAAATTGGCAAAAGAAGGCCAAAACCGGCTGTCTCTAAAAACGAACGATTAAAAACATTGTTAATATCTATTCCGTCCTGCGATTTCAAGTATATGACTCCCTAAGGCCATAGGAGAGCATCCCAGAGTTGCCGACTACACAATCTGTATTGGTGCCATTGGCCCTTGCTCTTAGTGAAAGCGTATTGACTAAAGCTGAATTTCCTCGAACGGTAGTTATACTGAAGAATCCAAATTGCTGTAGTATCAAGGCTTTCATATAGTTACCGCCCCAGTCAATATTTTATTTATCGAATAATGAAAAATTAACATCATACTGAACATAAAAAAGTCTGATCTATTAAGTATGCCCTTATTATACACGATTTATGAAGGAAAAGACAAACGAGTAATGTCGAAGTAACAAATAAGACAATCTGTGCATTTTCTGGGATGGCATTTGATACTGGAGCAAGAGGATCAATGGGGATATGACTCTCGGTGGCTGGCATGGGCTCGTTAGATATTTATCTTTAGCCTCCAGAACTCTGGATTCTAATCTCAAATGTTCTTTAATTCTGCCCACCAATTGTTTTCTCTCATAGTTTATATCTCAATCTTTATTTGGCGTTTCTGGAGCCTTATAATTTCTTTATTATCACACATACTACTTAAAACCATCATTAATAAAAAGTAAGAATTGCGCCGAAGTTTCTTCGGCGCAATCGAGTTTTCTGTACAGCATATAATGCTGTACGAAACTCGCAGCCACGGCCCATGAAACTGTCAGTCGCGGCCCATCAAACTTTCAGCCACGGCCTGGTGGTGGCCTGTGTTATTTGAACCTATAGCGGTGCCAGACGCACGATCATGGCTAACTTTAACCTTAAATAAAATAAAAACTACTAAGGCTACAGTGCTGCAGTTTATGTTGATGATTGGAGGGTGGATGATCATCATACCAATTTGCAGCCCTCTAGCCTCAGTAGTTTTTAAGATGTGAGGGCGGACAGAAAAAGCTCGGACGGAAAGACAAATAGCCATTTCAGTAGTTATCTTCTACAGAAAAACAAAACTTGTCACCCAGTGTGTTGAATCTGTGTTAGTTTTTTGTAATGATTTCTTGCGTCTTCACGTAAGTAAAGCAGCGCATGTTCAAGAGAACCATAATCAGAGAAAGATGCTGGTCTGAAATTAAATGTCTTTGTCACCTGAAGAGCCATCAGCAAGAGTTTTCCGTTGCTGCGACACTGGTTTCACTTTTCGTCTCTCGACCACATTTCTTGCTATTCATGTTTCCTTTTAACTCATCGATTTCAATTCTGTTTCTAGTTCATTCGGTATCTAAGAATAATATGTGCAAGGAAGGAGGTAAACATTTTACCTCTCATTTTTTCGCCTTCCCCACCACTATTTCACTTTTCTATACCTTACCATTCGGTACATTAATGCTTTTATTTCCCTTTTCTCTCTCCCTCCTTCTTCTGATCAACTTACCCGTTCCTGCCTCCCTTTGTATGCCTCCTGCACCTCCTTTCTCCCCACCAAGCCGGCAAGTGAGTGTCGAGCCAAACCACAGCGCGCTAAACACTCGGGGAGTTTTACTCGCTTTATATTCAATTAGAGCGCCCATTGAGATCAAAAACAGATGCTGGCTTACCATTATGGCCCGGGGGGCATTTTAACGCGTCTTTCCTGTGCTGAGAGAGTTCCAGACGAAACCTGGAGGATTTTATTATTATCATTACTCCTACCTCTCTGATTCTTGGTAACAGTAACGGCAGATTAAAACTCACTCTCCCTCTCCCCTTTATATATATATATATATATATATATATATATATATATATATATATATATATATATATATATATATATATATATATATATATATATATATGTGCATGCATTAAGCTACAAACGCCCTTTAATAACCAATTCGCTCTATCTCGCAAATAATATATTTCCACATATGTTACCCGAAGGGAAACTTTTTTAGTTGATAATAAGTTCGTCGTCTCGTGGGCTCCATCCACGTAAGACAAGAACTCAGGACTACAGTGACGTGCATTAAACCACATGGCCGTGTGGTTTAATGCGCGTCGCTGTAGTCCTGAGTTCTTGTCTTCCGTGGTTTGAGCCCACAAGAAGACGAACTTATTATCAACTAAAAAAGTTCCCCTTTGGGTATCATATATGAAAATATATTATTTCCGAGGTAGAGTGAATTGGATATTAAAGGGCGTTTGTAGCTTTATGTTTGTATATGAATCACGGTGGTGTGATAGAATTCATTCATATATATATATATATATATATATATATATATATATATATATATATATATATATATATATATATATATATATATATATATATATATATATATATATATACATATACTGTATATATATGTAATCATAATTTTTCATTTACAGCAGTAATGGCAGACCGTTTTCCCACCTTATCTTTTAGTAATCCTTAATATAATTTTTTCTCTGACTTTTTTCACATGATTTCAATGACTAATTCATGAGAAATGATATATCAACAAATATTCTTTACTTTCAACATTTGACATTCAAATGAATATCACAGATAATTAACAGTATTCTAGCTTTAATATATTTTCTAGTATGCAAACTGACTTCATGGCTCAGAGGTATCGGATTTAGCTTACAAGCTGAAGTATCATCGGTTCAGTTCTCGAATCTGTCAAAATGCATATAAAATAAGGCCTCGAAGAGGTAATCCCCGCTCCATCGTGGGAAAGCCATCCATAGGATACACAAGTGAATAAACAAACATGCACACGTGGTTTTACTTTTATTTAAAACCTTGGTTGAAGTTCAGTGCAGTTGCACAACTACCATGTGCACAATTTACCGCTTAGGTACAAGAATTTTAATAGATGTTGCTTATATTGCTTCATCCCTCGTAATGGGTTTAACCCAAAAAATTTACCAGGTCTTTCTTATAGCTGGTAAATATTAATTGTCTTATAACTAAGGGATAGCAAGAGGCACCACCTGAAAACTGCTGACCGGGAAGTGTGAATGGTTTGGAATACTACTGTACACTATTCTGAAGCAGAGGAAGTAATGGAGGGTTGCAAATCCCTAGGTAAGAAGACTTTTCCCTTTAATGGCAAATGAGCACTTTTCCTGTGATGCCAGTGACCTTAGATACAAATATTCTGAGTTCTAAAGTAGTGTGGCACTGATAAATTGTGTTGGAGCTTATTTTGGGAGGATTTTCCCCGTAAATAGTGGATGGGCCTTACTTCTCCTGAGGCTAATAGCAAATCCACTTTTCCACTAGAAAATCAAAATTAGAGCATTTTCATAGTTTCATGTGCTGTGAAAAGCCGAATATGGCCATGGCATGGGATCTGCAGTTCCACCCCCAAATATTATTGCAAAAATACTTAGTCTCGGGGTTCTCAAAGTGTGTGGATGTGATACAGAAGACTAGAAATACAGAAGACTAGAAACATATCATAGAAAATTTGCGTCTGGGTGGCTGGAGATGTAGAGCAGAAGAACGGGTAAGGACTGTAGTGCTAGGAAGACTGAAGGTGGTGAAAGAGCACAAGCGTGCCTGTTACAAGAATGTCCACATAAAATTTAGTGTGGCTTGATTTAATGTTGTGAAAATGAATTTACATAGCCCTACAATGGAAAAGAATACGATTCAAAAAGACTTAGGGAGAGAATGAATTTGGGGCTGGTCATGCTTGAATACAAGAGGGTGGTTGTGTCAAAGGAAGTAAATGAAAATGATGACAAAAATGGCTGGAATAGTTGGTGCGCATGGAGTTTTTGCAGTAGATGAGAATGGAGAGTCTTATAGAAAAGATTGCTGGTAATACATTGTTTTCAAAGAGTAATATTTGTAAGTATAACTTGAAATAATATGTCCATTTGAAGGTGAGAAAAAGAGTTCATCAGATTATGTGTTGCTGCAGAGTAGAAGGGAAAACAAATCACTGGATAACTGACAATTATCTGCTGAGATTGCAAGATAGAATATTGCATCTTCTAAATGTATAGGGGTGGCAGATTCTTAGGAAGAAAGCAATAAAACAACAGAAAAAATGAAATATATATGGAGAGCCTGAGTAAGCACTTTAATGAGAAAAACCTGCTGTTCTACAGAGAAGTAACAGCAGAGAGAAACGTTAATGAGAAAATGGATATCTGAATAAAAGACAAAAATGGAATTTTGCCATCTGAAAAGTGGCTGATTTGTATTATTATTTATTAATAAATGTAACAGATGGAGGTACAATGAGGGGGGGGGGGGCGGTAAATCCCATAATTGGTGAAGCAGGGAAGGTAGAAGGGCGTGAACAGAAAATAGTGAGCCATCTCTCAGCCTTGAAAGTGAAAGTGGTGATAAATATGAAGGCAATAAAAAAGACTGAAGTGATTGTATTTGCGTAGTGCTAAGCTGGCGATAACGCTGAATCATTCTGAAGAGTAAAGCGGGAGGAGAGTAACACCTAGAAAGTACCAGATAGATGGCGTGAGAGGTAATGGAATGAGAGGCATTAATATTCAAGAAACGATAGCTTACATGCAAAATAAATTGAAATTTCAGCGTATATTGGGTTTTTATGGCTACGGTGTTGAGGGTAAGCCTATGACAGCTCTAATAAAATGTATCCGAATTCGACAGGTATATGTGTGTATGACCGGCAATAGACTTTTATCCTCCTCGTAGCTAGTTCGGTAGCACGGCCTCATTCTGATACTGCGGATGCGGATTCGAATCCAGCTACGGGCTTCAGAATTGCTTCATATTCTCTCATTTAGATCCCAGGCGTATCAAAAAGTTTGAAGAACCCAAGGAGCTAGGAGGGCATTGTGGTTATTGCAATGTGTGTGTGTGTGTGTGTGTGAAGCGAATGGCACCGAAAGCGGATAGCTTTTGATCTCTTCATAAGTCTGTAGAGGTGAGTTTTCTAACAAAGAAGTCTGTTAATTGGCTGAACGAATTCGATAATATTTAGTTTAATTTTCCATAATTACACTTCTGTGGACTTATTACAGATGTAATAATGTCCATTATTAAAAACAAGTCTTAACATTTTTCGGGCTTAGGTCATTACCACCTTTCATGTCATCGTTAGCCGTCAGTAAATTGCTCAAGTGTGATATTTTAAAGAAAATAACTCGGTTATTTATTTCAAGACAAGTTCCTGAACTGAAATACTGAAATGATTCACCACCATTGTGAAAATAATTACAACACGAGTTTCACATTTCCTAAATCGTGACGGAGCATCTGTTACATTGTAGGTGACCCATACAAATCAGTCAGGCAACACTGAATGTAGGTCCCAACCCCATAATTTTTCAGTACAAGTAAAGCCATTGCAAAATGAGTTTCGCCGAACATCATTCATCTTTGCTTTCTTTATCTAACTCGTTGCACAGAAAAAGCTGAGTTTTTATGCATGCAGTGTATTCTGCACTTATTAAAGAATGAAGTGCATTGCTCTTGATGAAATTTCATGGTAATCATTCCTGAGAAGTTGAAAAGCTTTACATCTGCGCGCATGCAGCTTCTCAGTCTTTGCTCTCCTGGCTACTTTACACTACATGAATATAAACAAATGAAAAAATTTAGTCAAACAGAGCTTCTCGATCTTTTTTCACTGCTAAAGCCATAAATATGGCTACGATGTATAGGCAGCCCCCACATGAAACAGAAAATGATTAACAGCAAGCTACATTTTGAAGCTACAATTACATAACCAGACTCAAAATAAATTATCCTAAAAGTTGGAGTTTGAACTGAAAAATGAACAGATTTCTTACAAATAAATCATTTTAATATGGTACCTTCCAAATTTCAGAATGCTTTTGCCTAAGGAAATTTCAGGAAATTTCACGAAAATTGGACTACTCGCAGACTTGGATATGATTCAATAAGTCAGCGTTTTCCCAACTGTCGCTTCATTTTAAAAGTATCAGTTGCTACGTAAAAGGTTCATTGCTTTTGTGTTATCCTTAATACAGTTTCACGCAGCTAGTTGTAATTTAAAGTCACTCTAGCTTAAACACTTAAAAATGATAAATTTTTCTGGAAATATACAGTACTTAGCAATATGATTCAAACTTTTATGTGATAGACTTTCGTTCTGTACGGAAATCCTTTGGCGAAACCATCTTTTTTCTCAGTTTACTGGATGACAGAAGTGTTTGGCTCTGGACCACAACTGATAATTCCACAAGAAAAAAGCAACTGTTCACCTTGACAGTCACCTTTCAAGTCCTGCAAGGAGTTAGGTACTAGAAATAAAGCATCCTTGCTAGACTATGCAAAGAAGTTATGATAACAATTAAGTTTTTCTTTAGCTTCCAGAACTTACATTAATAATGGCTAAGCGGCACAGCTAAACTTTAAACGAAGCCTCAGCTACGAGACGTGACGTACGACAAGAGTTAAGGATAACGTTAAAGGAGTCTGAGATGCACTTGTGAAGGTGCAAGAGAGGATGGGTATGGTAGGGGGGGGGGGCATATACGCCCAGGAGGTCTGGTTCCCACCGCAGCGTCTCGGAGGGGGAGCTGGCAACCTGCAGAGAAGGAAGAAGTGTGACGAATCAAGCAGTCCTGGTTGTTGGATCAGAGATCGGGAAAGAATGAAAATGAAGAGGAAGAAAAAAGAAATATAATAAAAGGAGGGGTAAAATGAATAGCAAAAATTCTTTCTCCCTCTTGAATTCCAGAGAATATAAGCAGATTTATTTTGATATTGCCAAAACTCCTCTACCAATGCAACGAAGATGGTTGCTGTGTGTGCTGAAAATTACGTGAGCGAGGGGCTGACACTCGGTTTTCTTCGGTACCTCTGTACCTACTCGAGTGGGATGGAAGATGCAAGATAATCAGTAGTTACTCTCGTGTTTCCCTGCTTCGTGATACTGAATTATTGGCTCCTGTGACAGCAGCAGAGCACCGCAACTTATACCTATCAATAAACGTCAAGGGAAAGTATTCTAAGCCCTTTGAAAACATTTCTTCTCTCTCTCTCTCTCTCTCTCTCTCTCTCTCTCTCTGACGCACGCTCATACAACCCTATCTGGCCTTCTCCCCCAAACACACACACACATACGAATACACACGCACTCAAACACACATGCACACACACTAAATGATAGTACGAAGCAAGGTTAAAGGTTATCATCAGCATTATAAAATTTAAAGTTGCAATTTCATATTTTAAAGGTTTCTCAACAAGCCTCGAAATGTTCACGTGGGAGGATTTGTCATCAGTCGGGCGACTCTGGGAGACGAGGCTTTGGTTGGCTTTATTGATTCCGCAACATCATTCTTTCAGAGTCAGATGTACCGTGCTTTGTGTAATGCTCCTACATTCAGTATGGAAACAGCATGAAATCTTGTGATCACTGGATTCACAAAATTGGGGAATGTTATTAATTTTATGTTGAGCCTAAATAATTGAAAAATCAAACACAAAAATTTCTCAGGTTCTCTGCTTTTCCAGAAATACTAAATAATGCGACAAGATTTTTCTAATTATTTTCAATATTCGACAAGATTTTTCTAATTATTTTCAAGGATTCCTCGAAGTGAGGTAAATAAGATAAGAAAGGTACATGTGAAGTGCATAAGTCATATGGGTTTCCTGCTCTGGGATTCAGGATTTATAAGCACTATTTCGGCAACAGTCAAGTGCAAAAAGATACTCACAATCTCCTACTGAGGAATATGAGGTTTCTGTTAAGTTTTTATTAGAATGAACTGCCACTGAATATTGTAACCTAAAATAAATGTAGGAAATGAAGGGAGACAGGGTGTTGTGGCTTGTGTATGTATCAAATAATTGTTATAACAGTATGGAGCGAGAAAATATGTCATTCCTCTCGAGTTAACACCATAATGAATTATAGAACGGCGATTCTTATGAGATAAGCAGAACTTAGGTTACTGTATTGCATTCTAAGTATAAAAAAGCTACAGTAAGAAATATGTATGTACCTTCGAGACATTTTCACGTTCATAGGCATTGCTGTATATATCACTATTGTAGTAGAGTCATTTCCCGGTTAATTGGGAACTAGGCAGATAAATGTTCCAAACATTTTTAGATGATCGTCGACCAAAGAATAAGAAAGAAAAGAGTCCCATAATTACGCCATGCCACATGGATGTTCTTTAAGTAATCCGAAACCGCTATACTAGTGAGCAAACTGAGATGAACAAATCAAGAAGCAAAGCAAATTTTCCGGAGCAGTTTCTAGAAGAAATAAGACAAGCAGAAAAAGGAGGCGAAATAGCCACGAGGAGAGGTGGAGTATTTTTCCTCTGAACCAATATGTATGAGCAAACAAAATGAGGATACTTGTTAAGCATCAGTGTGAAGAGGCCATAAAGGCAGGATCTTTAGAAAGACCGCGCACCAAAGTGATCCTTGTGTCTTATGTAAACAAATATCAAGGTCCAAAAAACCTTACTAGTGGGGTACGCCTTCATTAGTAAGGTTCGCATTACCTTCGCTTTGGAAAGGCAGTGAGGATTAGCACGAGTAAATGAGGAGGTAAAAAAATTTGTCGCCTGTGAAACGTCATTCACAGACAGGCTATAAGTGAGAGCAGGGGGGAGGGTAGAAGGTGCGGGAAGTGGGAAGGGGGAAGGTGGGGGAGAGATGAGAGCTGGATAATAACAAGAGGGGAATGAAAAGATATGAACGCAGCGCACAGACTGTTCCTTACACAGTACATACGTACGCGCGCATGTTTTCGAATTTACTTCCACTTAACAGGACAGCGAACTCATGTTCAAATACTAATGGCGCATATTCTCTAGGCATATATGTGATTTATGGTCATCTTTCCTTTGAATTTCGACAAAACCATTTCATTTCTTGTTCTTGTCAAAGACGAAGCATTTGATCGGAAAAGACTGAATTTTCTCTTTCCAGTGCCCATCTTTCATAAGACAATCAATAATACTCTCAGAACAGAAGAATATATTTTTTGAAAAGGGAGAAAAAGTATTGATTCCAGAATGTTTATCTTTTGTGGTAACAACAGAAAATGTTCAGCATGATATATTGATCTAACAAAACCATACAGATCATGCTGTTCGATAAGTGATGAAGTTTTACATATAACACAGGACCAGAGAAAATGTTTTTCAAAGACACATACTAAAAGTGCAATAAAAAAAAAAAGATGACAAGGTAAGAAGGATGAATATTAAAAAATCTGCCGCCATTAAATACTTTTGTAAACGAAAAAGTAGTTGTACTGTGCCATTCCTTTTAACAATATTCATGTATAAGCATTCAGCACGAAACGGTGAGATACAGAATATTCGATGTGACGGTATAAAAAGATATATATCTAGTGAAGAGATATTTAAAATTTTCTTCATGAAAGAACGATACTAACAAGACTGACTTGCATCTAGAGAGTAGCACCTTTATTATTAAAACAGTTCTTTCGTGTATTGATTGATCACCGGTAAACGTAAGGCTTATGCACTTAAAATTTGTTTACGTACCAATTTTAATTCCACATGCTCCGTTACATAAAATTATTGTCTTTTACACTGTCCAAATTTAAGAGGCATTTTGCATTAAATATCAAAATTGGATTGCCGTTCATCATACAAAATAACTAAATGAACATGTTGCTAAATAGGTTATGGAGAATGGATTCGATAAGCTGACCTAGTATGGCTGTGAACATTTTTGTTTTGTTTTGTTGATAAGTTGTCTAAGAAATTATGCGTTAAAAAGTCCGTATTTATGAGCTCAGCATGAATGGGACCTCATATCCAATTTCATTTATATTTGTGAGATAGTGTATAAGGAAATTATTCATTGTTTTTATTGAAAGTCAATAACAGAGTTTCTTTTAGCAGTACCTGCGAGTATCCATTAACAGACAGAGGTCGTAGATTTCCTCAAACACTTCTATGAAGAATCACTGAAGCGACGTTCGACCTGCAATTGTCATAAATCCGGAACTGACTCTGAGTGACTCCTATTCAAGGGGTGCCTATAACTTAGAAGCTAATTAACCGACTTCTCTTGCAATTCTAAAATATGTAGACATTTGTTTAGGAATATAAAGAATGAAATATGTTTATTCTACTGTCCGTGAAAAGCAAAAGTAATTTATAATTCTGTTCAGACTTAAGGAGAGTCCAATGAAAAGTATATAGCTGAAGATTGTTTACGTTCTGTGGGGACAATTGAGGAAATCCGACAGCAAAAGGTTGGTTCTAAGCTGTCTGCCTCGTTCTGATGGCGATCTATGTTGATTCCTATGAATAATAAAAAAGGCAGAGAGGCAACTTTTGGAGCAAATTACAACCTTTAAGACACGATCACTCGGATCAGTCTCGTATTATTCGCTCCTAGACAGAGGCAAACTCATTGGTAATATGTCTTGTTATTTACAAGGCTATTGGTGAGAAGCCAGTCTTTTGTGCTAGCTCATATTAGTCATTGTAAGGCGATATAGTTAATATCCTTACAGCTTAATGCCCCCAATAGTAAGCTACAATGTCCTCACTGTGTGCACCAACAAACATTGTCGATTTTCGCGTTGCGTTCCAACATGGCGCCTATTGTTATCGCCACGATCGTCATTTGTTCGCGTCACGCGGCACAAGGGATCGTGAGCATAAAGGACACCACAGACATGGCGAAAAATAAAGAGAGAGAGAGAGAGAGAGAGAGAGAGAGAGAGAGAGAGAGAGAGAGACTGGTGAATAAGTTTCTTTTCGTAACTACAGTATACATTATATTGACTGTGAGAAGCCTGGCTAAAGCGCTGTAGTCAAGCTCGCATAAATCCAAGTTATGCGAGGCAAACTAATTTAATCACGATTCAGTATTATATATCAGAAATCTCAATAGACCCAGGAATGAATTAAGTAAAAAATAATAATAAAAATTGTAGTTCATACTACACCTGATTTATTCTCTACATAGTAACACCGTTGCAGAAATAAATTAGCTTATCCAAATTAAATTTTTCTACCGCAATTTCATAAAAAAAGCGCAAAGATGTATATTAGCTTGAGAGCAGGCTAATTTTGCTAACCTCTCGCGGAGAGTTATTCTCAATAAAAATATAAAGCAATACTAATTAGATTTAAATTTGAGTAATACTACTGTATTTGGAAGTCAGAGAATTCGGAATATCTTAAAATTTTATCAGTTTTGAAAAGAACTTTTAATTTCAACAGGCTTAGTGTATGGCATGACGTCAGTAAATAAAAGATTATTAATAAACGTTTAAATTTACAAATATCAAAGATCATGTGTATTTTGTGCATCTGAAGCACACACGCACACACAAATTATCTGTAACTTGGCATTTGTTCACGTTCATCTGTTTGATAAATTTCTTGGATTTTAATGAAAGCACATAGCCTATCGTTATTTTAGTTTTACTAAAACAGCAATAGTTCTTCATTTATCAAAACCTCAATCAATAAAATTTCTGATTAAAATATAAATGACAGTATTGTGTGGCAGAAAATATCAAATGTTTTGTTCAATGTATGATATTTTAATCAGTTTGTCTCTGTGCCAAAGTAGACGGGCATCATTTACAGTAGTTTATGAATGATACTACATGCAATTTATGGTCTATGAACACTGATAAGTATTATGATAACTGTCTTGATAATGATCAGTTTCTGAAATACATTGACGCACAGCTGAGCCGCCAGAAGTGTACCAGCACTGAAAGTGAAGCCAAACGGGAAAGTTATCTCCAGCTGACAGCTCCGTCTTATCTTGATTTCTCTTCATTACATATGAGTATTTTATTACTAGGAAGCTAGTGAGGCAACACTCGGATTTTTTCCTATAAGAATATGTACAAGTCGAAACCATCATAATTACATATAAGCACTCAGAAGAGAGCACAACATCGGCGAGAGCACTCAACATTGAACACTTGAACTTAGAAATAATGCTCTTACGAGCATATGTTCTATACTAATTCTAACCAGACTATGACCTCCTACCGTTAAAGGGCAAACTTGAGAAACTTCACATAAATATTAATAATCGCTGTTATTATCAATGACTATGAAAAATTTAAATGGATGCCCAGGGATCATTAAATTGCCTTACGTTAGCAACCTTAAACTTCAACCTTAAGAAGGTCAAATTTAGTACAGTGCATTGATAAGGAATTACCCTGTTAATTAGTTCCTCGTTGGCAGAGTCGGTAGAGTTCTCGGCTAGCACTCTGCTAGGCCCGAGTTCGAGTGTCCGACCGGCCAATGAAGAATTAGAGGAATTTATTTCTGGCGATAGAAATTCATTTCTCGGTATAATGTGGTTCGGATTCCACAATAAGCTTTAGGTCCCGTTGCTAGGTAACAAGTTGGTTCTTAGCCACGTAAAATATGTCTAATCCTTCAGGCCAGCCCTTGGAGAGCTGTTAATCAGCTCAGTGGTCTGGTTAAACTAGGTACGAGTATACTTAACCCTGTTAATTTATGATTAGGAAAAGGGATCCACAAATATTCAGCTGGATATGAGCCATCGAAAATACTTAACACAATTGACTGTCATAATTGACCTTTAGAGACCAACTGTGGTAAAGAGATGTGAAGGGATTGCTCTCATAAGTCTACATAAGAAATGAAAACACAATGGATAATTAAAATAGCCAGCCACTCGGACGTATCTCAACTACAAAAATATCATGCCACTGACCCTTGACTCCAGAGAAATAAATCGAAGGAATTATCATTACACTTTCGCAACCTGAAAAGAGCACCAAAAATACATGTCCCGCGATGACTAATTAAACTATCAATAACATACAGCAGTGGCCTTCGACCTTACAAATAAAATTTGGTGCATTTGTTATTATGGTTTCAATGATGTACTGTATTAATATAAAACAATGTAACAGATATATAGCTTGACATGAACCACTTTAACCATCTTAACCTTGGCCTATAACCCTCAACCTTTACTGATTTCTTTCAAATTGTAGTCATCCTCAGAAGGTCATATTAACCGGAATATGACTGCAACCTTTGCTGCTTAGTCTGACTATTTTTCCCAGAAGCTAATCACTTGTAAAACACCACCTAAAGAATGTGTTCACCAAGATTCATCAAAACCCATTTTTTATTTTTCACTGGCAACAGAAAGATAAACATAAAAACACAAGGAGCCAGAAACACAGTATGTAGCCTAATAATTGTTAATTAAATGCCAAAACAATTCGTTACTATGGGAAAAATACCACAAATACACAAACGGTACTTGAACATTTAAACTCTAAAATTTGTCAGTGACCTTTGACCTTTCAAAGTGAAAATTAGTAGGCACTGAATTGCCATAAACCTGATATCTGACCTTTGGCCAGTTATCTTTGGTCAATTCTCCCCAAAATTTTGACCAAGGCTTGCTCAGATCGGTTGATTAGTTTTTAGATCATTCCATTAAAAGTCTTATGACCTCGACATTTGACCACCAAAGCTTTAATTAATTTCTTCCAAGAACATTAATTTGTTACGCCATCTTTTCAACAGACAAAAAGACAGACGAACAGACAGAGGAACTCTTGAACAGACAGGCAGAGACAAACAAGCAAAAGCACTATATGACAGAGGTAACAGAAATAATTTTCAAAAAGAGAGGAGGAAAAACGTTTAAGTAATTAGTTAGATGATTCATCCAATGATCCTTAGATGGTATGAAGTGAGATTTGTTAAGCATTTGCGAGTTCAGGAATCTACTATAATCTTGCGACGGAGAAGGAAAACTTACTAATGTGCTGAGGAATACATTACTCACAAACATGAACTTGTTCTCTCTCTCTCTCTCTCTCTCTCTCTCTCTCTCTCTCTCTCTCTCTCTCTCTCTCTCTCTCACATACTAACCTTTGGGTAATTTACAGAATCTTCATTGCATCACTTGTTGACATCCGAAACCTCTTTCATTGTTTTTAACCTAGACAAACCGGTGCCACTATTGTTGTACAAAGAAATTCATTTTTTTTTTATCTAATATCAGAATAATAACTTGATATATAAATTGATGGTGATAACATGGCAATCACAGTAACAAAAACGTACAACTTCAGAAAAGAGTAGATTTTATAACGTGGAAAGCGTATTCCTATTCTCAAGCTTGGGAACAATTGACAGAACATTAAAGCCGTAGAACGACTTCAGTCGCTGCCCTACTGCTGGTTGACATCTCTGTATTTTAAATTTCAAATTGTTAGGCAACATCGTTTAGGCTCAAGTTCAAGGTTAATTATTTATTTTATGTAGCAATTTATATGAATTGCTAATGCTAATTCAAAAAATATCTTCAGTAATTAAAGGTCTGAAGTTTTGGGCATTACTTTTTTAGGCATCTAAGAAAATAGTATACTATGCTAATTCTAGTCATCGATTTAGTTTTATTTACCATCCGAAAGAATTATTCATTGTTGTTAGAGGTGTTTATTATTTTGAGAGATTTCATAAACCATTTATTGCAATCGAGATTAAAATTCAAAAAGAATTACAAACACTATTAGCAGGAGCAAGTGAGGAGAATGGTACTAAACTAATGATGAGTAACTGTATATACCCGTACGTATTAATATATATTCATAGCTATATAACATCTCGTCTGATATTGCTTTGAACATTAGTTCATGTACACTTCATCAAATGATCATGATAAATCTTCAAAGCTTTTGTGAATCGTTGGAAAGTCTTACATTATTACAGAGCATGCTTTCTAGTACAAAAGAACACATTAAAAGGGTTCAAATTGCCGTTTGATAATGTGGTTACACTTGATTTTGTGGCTTAAAGTAAAACTGTCTGAATCAACACGTTATCGCAAGATTAAAAATCATTGCCAAGGATTTAGAATAATTATTGTGACACTGTAAAAAAGGCCATAAAAAGACTCGCAAAACATTAATGTTATTGCCTTAAACCATTCGACTGGTGGCTCTGCTGTGTATGGATGTAAGGGTGGATTCACTACGGTAAAACCTCTCATAAATACGCATCGGAAAATTATTGCAGACATATCACAAACGTATTGGAAAAGAGTCAAAGGTAGGAACTGGAGAACGAAACTTCGGCAAAGACTGGGCAATCATATGAACCACTGGTTGTGCCTACTGATAAATCATTAACTTGTACTTAACCTATTTGAGAAGTGTGTGATAATTTGCCTATATACGTTAATAGCAGGTTTTACTGCGTGGTGGATGGACCAATAGCTTCTCATGCTTAGTACAATTACGACTTTTTACACTGCATCACTTTACGGAATATATCGTTCGGATCCTGTTTCCTTTTTTATAGTACGTATATTAATTAGTTTGAGAACTCTTTTACAATACGAAAAGAAGTATGAGTTAAAACAATTAAAAATAAAAGTGCAAGAAAATTTCTTGTGTTATGCAGGTTTTTGTCCGAATCATTATGAAATATTTCATTATGTTTAGACATGAACACAAGTGAGTGGAGTTTGGCATATCTAATGTTATCAGATTATCATCTGTTTAAAGTTCTTCCTGTTAAGAGAAAGAACGTTATTTTAAGTTAGCAAATATGATATAATAATAAAAGATATTATATAATTTATAACTTCCTTTCTTAGACTAAATACAGCTCGCTTTCCTGAAAGGTGGTGGAATGCACTGCCGTATGAGGTTCGGTTGGCACGCCTGCAGCGTCGAACGTTGCGTAGACCAGTCTGGGTGCACGATAACTTACAAATCTTACATATGCCAATTTTCTTTTTAATACGTCAAAAGCGTTAAATTGAAAAATAGAAAATATTTTACAAATATGAGGGAGAATTTAGATATACCAGAGAAGGAAACTAGAAATGTATTTTTTTTTTTTACAAATGAATGGTTTCATGGGAGTCCCATAGGCCTAGAATGAACGGTAACTGGTAACGTCATGTGTGAACAGTTATCAGTGCTTTTGGGGATTACACTAAATATTAGGATGTGAATAGCATTCACGAACTGAAACCGGCTAGAAAACCCTCTTTTATTGAATATATAGGATAAACAATTTTCTGTGTTTTTCTTGGTGTTCAAAAGAAAATATGTGCTTATCTTTAGATGTTGTTGTTCTTTAATTATATTCGAAAGCATTTATTGAACTTTTATTAGTTAATATTTTTCTACTTATATAAAATTTTCTAATGTTACGTTTCAACCTATTGCTCACTATCAATATTATCTGTCATACATTACGAATGTCAATAATATATGAACTACATTATTTTTGTCTTACGGTTCAGCTCATTGTGGAGGGTGCAAACATTTTTCTCTCAAGGAGTGACTAATTGAGTCCTCAACCATACGGTTTCAGAATTAGGTCAAATGGACATTTCGAAGAGGCCATTCATCACTGAAATGATCAGGTAAATATTTGCATAACGGATGTAAAAGAATACATTATTGATTATGAAAATCTAATACCACACAAATACTTATTAACAAAATCATACTGCATATTATGGGATTCTCCACCTTTCACAGATCAGGCAAGGATCATTAAAGGAACTGATGCAATATTTTGTATCCTAATGGTACACATGTTATTTCCACTTAGGTTATGTACTTGTTATATTATCTACCCTTGCTAGGATTCATTAGCCATATTAACAGAAAGCCTCCACAGTAAAATACAATTATAAAGTATTGTATATATATATATATATATATATATATATATATATATATATATATATATATATATATATATATATATATATATATATATATATATATATATATATATATATATATATATATATATATATATATATATATATATATATAGTGTATGTGTATATTCCTCAAGTGGCATCAAAACTCGCAAGCCTGTATTCACTATTAATCTATATATTATTGAGCTTATTTATCAGGTCCACATTATTCTTGATATTACCATCAGAGATGGCACCCACCAAGAAAGCCTAATAAAAAGTTGTGTGTGACCCCTCCATCACTTCCTTATGTGTGTGGTACAATAAAAGCTCACACAACAAATTTTCCGGCGGGGGTAATTATTAGCTCAGTTGGTTCTACATTGTACAATCTAGCAAAGTACCCATTGTTAGGTACCCTCTCTGATGCTAATATTAGGAATAATGTGGATCTCATAAATAAACAAATAAATAATATAAAGATTAATAGTGAATGCATTTAAGGAGAAAGGCATTTGATGGTGAAGGACTATATATATATATATATATATATATATATATATATATATATATATATATATATATATATATATATATATATATATATATATATATATATATATATATATACATATATATTGTTATATATATACGTCTTGGCTGATCAGTTATTGTTTAATTTAGTTATTGTAAGTTTTTCACGGCCCTGCAAGCCAAGAATACACGTAACCTGTCACTTGAAGCCACGAATTAACCTCAAAGACAGATGTTAATTAACCAAAGGTCACCAGTTAAGGGTAATTGACCTTAACAACGAATATTCAAGGAATAAAGACTTTATGATAAACGTCACCAACTGCGGACGCAGAAAAAATCTCTGCTCGTTAAGATGGTATTAAATACAAAAAAAAAAAAAAAACGCAACGTTCTTCCAAACAGTGAACGCGAGGCACAACGAATACCAGAGTCGTAAAAATGACTTGCTTACCTAAATCTCGAGCCTTACTGGAATAATTCGGCTAACTCTAGACAATATAATAATTTGGGCTTAATCTTAGACTTCGTACAAGCGATTACCTTAAATGGTGGCTGGAGAATGAAACAAAGAAAGATTTGGAAATACAGAAAGAGGATAAAAGAATGGACAAAGTTTTGAACAAAAACACAGACTTTACCTTAGGACGAAGCGTTGCTGCGCAGACAACGGACGGTCGGAAGTTCCGGGTATTAATTCGTACTTCACCATTCACTAATAAAGACGATAGACAAAGGATGGAGAGACAGCCCGAATACGTCTGATCTCCAAGGTAGCTTGAATCTCTCTCTCTCTCTGTTGTCTGACCGGCCTGGGTCAAACAGGCCTGCAGTCATGTCCTTAGGCGTCTACGCTCTGTTAAAAACATTCACCAAGAGAGACAGGTAGAAAGGAAAAAAGGACTTTAGGACCACCTATTCTTAAGGCTGGATATGGAAATTTTCCTATAGGGTGAAATGCCTAAATGCTACCGAGTTCCTTCCTACACGCGAACGTTACAATTTAAACTGCCTACGTGACTCGGCTGTTGAAGTTTGAACTGAAGACGCTCCTAATGTGGGACAAAAGCTCTTCCCCATCTTGGTCAGGCTTGTATTACTACCGCCAAATGTTACGAGGGCGAACAGCAATAATATAAATATATATATATATATATATAATATATATATATATATATATATATATATATATATATATATATATATATATATATATATATATATATATATATATATATATATATATATATATATATATATATATATATATATATATATGTTAATGACCCTACACAAGGTCAATTAGGGTCATAATCTCTTACAGCATCTGTTTTAAGAACAGCACCATATTAACTTACACCTCTAGGACTCTCTGGTGACGATGGCTCAGCGTAGGGTCAGCACATTCCTTCTCCCTCGTCAACTCCTCTCCCTGTATCTAACCTCAGACAAAGGCCTACTGGAATTAAACACCCAGATACAAAACTACTCTTTATTTGCAAATTTAACAAAAGTAATTCAGCAGAAATTATGGACATAAAAATGGAAATCATAGCTAAAGGAAATTCTGGTACACAATCCATCAAATTAATGATTCTAGACCATCCAATACTAGTGACTAATACCTTGGTCATCAAATAAAATAAACAGGTCAAAAATAGGTCATAGTCTAGTAAATTCCCATTGAGTACATTCTCAACCTCTTACTCAGCGAAACATCTGAAGAAGACAAGCAAAATCTACTTTTAGTTTCTCAAAAACAAAAAAAAAAAAAAAAAAAAATGCAAACATTGGAATTCTTCCTGTGTTCCTCAGAAACAAAGTACATATTACAGAAATGGAGAAAACAATCTACAGTTTGGTAAATAGATATGTTTCTTACCTCTAAACCCAGTGTACAAATCAGCTCAGTTATTGAGCACCACAAACAAGTCTCAAACTTCTCGGGACTTTTGATGAGGTTCAATGTTGGTCTTGGAATGATTCTCATTACACCATTTCATTCCATCACTCCTCGGGACTGCCCCAAAAGACACGCACAAGCACACGTTCCCCACCATAACCTGGACACTTCCGGCAGACATACATACAGTGTCATGTCACATAATCCCACGCCTCAAAAACTCTGAGACCATCCTTCCTTAATGAGGAAATGCGTCAGAGGCTAGCTAAACATTCCTCTCCAAGGATTTTGGGAAAGCTTTCCTCACCACTTGTTAATTCAGCATCTGTTGTGAACAGTAATTCATAATATACTTGTGACCCCAAAGTGTTTCATATATAATATACTATATATATATATATATATATATATATATATATATATATATATATATATATATATATATATATATATATATATATATATATATATATATATATATATATATATATATATATATATATATATATATATATATATATATATATATATAAATATACATATATATATATATATATATATATATATATATATATATATATATATATATATATATATATATATATATATATATATATATATATATATATATATATATATATATATATATATATATATATATATATATATATATATATATATATATATATATATATATATATATATATATATATATATATATATATATATATATATATATATATATATATATATATATATATATATATATATATATATATATATATATATATATATATATATATATATAATATATATATATATATATATATATATATATATATATATATATATATATATATATATATATATATATATATATATATATATATATATATATATATATATATATATATATATATATATATATATTTATATATTTATATATATATATATATATATATATATATATATATATATATATATATATATATATATATATATATATATATATATATATATATATATATATATATATATATATATATATATATATATATATATATATATATATATATATATATATATATATATATATATATATATATATATATATATATACCAAGTACCTGGTTATTACACAGCTAATCACAGAATTCAAAAATTTACCTCACTTCAGCCAGATTGTAACAATAAATAACGACTGAGTAAATGATCCCTAACAAACTTGCTAAAAATCAGACTAAGTTTATCAAAACAAGTGAGAGCTATCAACAATTAAACAGAAATATAAAAGTAAAAGGACAACTCCATAAATTTACGTCAGCAAAACTAAAGGAACAATGCATGTTCATCACTTTGCCTTCAAACAATTAATCCTATTCACTGGTGATCAATAAATGAAATACTGTTTTTTTTTAATATGAAAACTTATTTTTAAACTCAAAATATATAATAAGAATTCACAATCTGAAGAATTTTGCTATTACTTGAAAACAACACAAAATTTAATTCATTCTTGAGTTAAATTACAAAGGTTAATTTATCAAGAAATTAAATCAATCAGGCAAAATTTAAACTACCAAAAATTACTCAAGATTTGAAAGAAAATCTTAGTAAATGAAAATAAAATCAAGTATGCAATGTTAAATTATCAAGAAATATTTAAAATGCTAAGTAAACAGATGCTAAACACAATATATAAAGGTGAAAAATCAAGAGATTGCAAATGCAATAACACATAAAAATACACAAAAGATTTACCAATGATAATTTCACTAAGGCAAAATTTCCCTAATATACCTTATTATACCATAGTAATAATAAGTAAAATTCACCTTACCTCACACAAACTTGTGAAAACTCACAAAATCACCTGAAATGCAGCACAAAGTGCACTTCTGATAGGTACCGTTACACACTTTTCCTACATTCAGATCTCAAAAGCTAAGCTTAATATTAATGACCATACAAATATTTTACATTTACTTCTCTCTTTTGAAGGCAAAGAGAGAGATAGAGGGAACCACATGAACAGTCTCTGAAATCAGAGCAAACTTTTGGATTCAGTTAGAAATGAAACAATCAGATGACGTCACTTCTTGAGAAAAACGTTTTGGGGCCAAAACTAACATGCTTAATATGTGACCAGAGCAGTGTACTCTTAAACATGACGCAATTGCCATGTGCTTCAGTGCAATACTTTTTCGCATTTCTCAAAAGTACACATCTTTACCAGAAAGTTGTATGGGACAAAGCTTTTAACGAAGTCTCAGAATGATCAAAATAGACGGCAGCTGGCTAGTCATAAACAAGACGAAGAACCACAGTTGGTTTTCAGAACAGTGCATGAAACATGGCAAAATCATTTGTTTTTTTTTCTCGTATGACACAAAATCTTAAACAACTTGACTGCCGATCCCTCACTTGTTAAAGCGTTATCTTTCACGATGACAACTGAATCAAAACACGACATATGAAATCACAAGTACAGAGCACATGTTGCTGGGAGAGAAAATGCGTGCTCACATACTACATTATTATTAAAATGTATTATTAATTCTAAATTATGCTGGTAAGTTATCTAAATCACTAACTCTTCTGAGACCTGACATTACACTATATAGAACATTTCAACAATTATTATTATTACATAGGACACATGATAACTAGAATGGTAAATATATCAAAATCACAGAAGGATGTACATTTTACATATATATATATAAATATCATGAATATATATATATATATATATATATATATATATATATATATATATATATATATATATATATATATATATATATATATATATATATATATATATATATATATATATATATATATATATATATATATATATATATATATGTGTATATATATATACTGCATATATACATTATAAAGATATGTCTTATGATATGTGTGTTTTCTGCAAATTTAATATGTTTTATATAATTTTGATATTTTTTTATTTCTCATGTGTTGTGAAATATGATGAGGTGATTTTGTAGTATGCATGTTTTTATGCAATGTATATATATTTTTTCTTGTGTTTGTCATGTATTGTCTGTGATAGCTATGATCTTACAAGAGTTATTTTGACTGTGTGATTTTATGAATAAGATACATTTTCCTGTTAGGCTCTTGTGTTCACAGCTGAATGTTTGATCAGGTGTCAAGTTGGTGACCACTGGAAATCCTTTATTCAAGAGAGAGGCTAAAAGCACTTAAGTTATCAGCCAAAAGGGAGATGAGGTGACAGGCCTAGATAATATTTGTTAACCAGGGTGAGGATATCGCTGGTTTGCCTCTGTGTTTGTACAAATGTGCATACAGGAAACCCCCTATCAATCATACAGATAAGAGGACAGGCCTATATAACTCTCTGAGCTAGTGAATAAAATTAATTATCTGTTTATTCCTGTTGGAAAGGAAGAAATTCTGTTTATTCCTGTTGGAGAAGAAGAAATTCTGTTTATTCTTGTTTCTTCCAGGGTCCCCCTTTCCCAAAAATGCCTAACTAGCAATGCAGGTTTAATCTCACAGAAGATTTTTGGTAAAACTAATCAGTCCAGACTGAGACCATGTAGAGGTTGGTCTCTCTCTCTCTCTCTCTCTCTCTCTCTCTCTCTCTCTCTCTCTCTCTCTTCATTCAGAAGAGAGTAAGATTTGTGGTCACTCTCCCAAACATATAGGTTTTTGGAAACTGTTAATAATATTTAACGCCCCCTTGGTAGGATCTGACATAAGGAAAGAGTGTTAGCAGTAAGGAGCATGTTACATGCCTTACATAAAAGTGTATATTGCTGCAGCTAAAGAGTTGTGTAAAAGTGTTCAGAAACTTGTATAAGGTAAAGTGGTTTTTACTTATTTGTTACCATGGTAAAAAGATATAACCTTTAAAGAGTTTTTGCCTTAGTGAAATTATTGTTGATAAACCTTTTGGGCTTTTTTTGTATTATCGTGTTTTTACATTTCTTTTGTGTGTTCTTGTGTTTACAATTTCATAGTTTTACCCAAACTTTTGTGCTGGTGATTTAACATTTATTTAATTAGCACTTTATGTGTTGATACTTTAACATTGCATAATTGTTTTGATTTTCATTTGTTAAGATTTCTTTTTTCAAATTTGGAGTAAATCTTAATAGTTTGAATTTTGCTTAGCTAACGTAATTTCTTGATAAATTAAAGTTTTGTAAATTAATCTTGTTTAAGAATTAATCAAATCTTACATTGTTTTCAAGTAATGGTAAATTTTTTCAGATTGTGAATTCTAATTATGACTTTTGAAGTTAGAAATCAATTTTTGTATTTAAAGTTTTAAAAGCACAGTGTTTCATTTTGACCACCAGTGAATAGGGTTATTTGTGTATGCACAAGGTAAGTGATAACCATTTTTGTTCTCCTTCAGAGTTTTTTAAGTGAATTAAGACCAGGGAAACAGTTGTTTGATGAAGAGATGCCCTTTCCCTCTAGTATATTTCTTGCTTAACAGTTACTACCTCATTCATAACTTGATAAACTTAGATTGATTTTTCAAGTGATAAGCAAGTTTTTTTAAGGATCACTGTTACCTTTAGAGTGTTTAGTCATAATTTTATTGTTATGAAGGTCCAGGTATCTGGCTGAAGTGAGGTAAATTTTGGATTTAATAGTTGTGTGATAACCAGGTACTTGGTCACTTGGTCATATATATAGATAATGAGATATATATATATATATATATATATATATATATATATATATATATATATATATATATATATATATATATATATATATATATATATATATATATATATATATATATATATATATATATATATATATATATATATATATATATATGTAAAAATTTGTGACTCACACCGAAACAAACCTCGGTCTCCCAACTTACCAACCCATCAGCAAGTCCATCGCTACCATTTCTTTCGAATTACCCCTTCACCGTGAAATATGACAGAAATAATCAATGCAGGAGCATGTGTTTCACAGAAATATGTTTCTGACTCATACTGGAAACAAAGCTCGGTCTCTTGAGTGACAGGCCAAGGTGGTGGCAACTGGCCTACCAAGGTCATAAAAGAAGTTGGAAGATAAGCGCTCTGTACCCACGGCTTTTCTCGGCCAGGTTTCTGAAGCCTAATGCGCTAGCAAATTTTAACTAACTTTCCGACCATTCAGCGAGTCCATCACTAACATTTCTTTCGAATTACCCCTTCACCATGAGATATGATGGAAATAATGAACACTGAGGACGTGTTTTACATATATAAATTTCTGATTCACACTGGGAACGAACCTCGGTCTCCCGAGTGACAAGTTTGGAGTACTTGGGTTCCAACTTCTTTTACGACCTTGGTAGGCCCGTCGCTACATACTACATATGTTTTTACTGAAAAAAGGTTCGGTAAACACTTCAAAGGAATCATTGCATTGCTAGAGAACCTCTTTTGGTCACATGACTTTGCCATTTGTATTTCACTGCTTGAAGACTATAGACCTTTTTTCGACCTGAACGATGCAGTTATGGATCATATGGCTTAATAGCATCAATTCTAAATATAAACTAACTCGCTGCTCTCAGAACCATTCTCTTCGAATTAGCAATATAAAACTTCTTCCTCCTGTACATATCCACAAAACAGAATAGATACACTCACAATCTCTTGGCTGTACCACTACGTTACATCTCAGCTCCTTGTAGAGCCGGAAGTGAACTGCAAAGTTTGCTAAGATCTATAACAACTTGCAATCACATCCCTTTACAGGTGTCATGAACGGCTTAATTGAATGACTACCGTTATCAGAAGAACCGCCAGAAAAGCAGTTTGTTAATGATGATTTAAAAAAACTAGACTTTGGCCAACAGTTCAGCCTGCTGATACTATGCTATGCAACAATCCTGGATGAGAGATCTGAAAGAACTTATTAAAACACAATAGCCATGTTGCAGGACTCAGACAGAGACACCTTTACCAGGAGGGATAACCTAGTTAAATATCTATGTTCAGATTATTGAGAAATACTTTTATTGTGGAGGCAAATGTTAGGCCAGGGGAAGGACACTACAATACTAATGAGACAGGCAAGACCGCAGTTCAAACTTGCTCTAAGCAAATAAGAGCAGATGCAATGTATAGCTATTTAGATCTCACAAATACCAGCGTCTCTGGAATGACATTCAATTCCTACATCCCAAGACCAAGAAGCTATCACAGAGAGTAGGAGATGATGTCAGAGGCAAGGTTATTGGAAGATGTGGGATGATCATTTTAGCTCTATTATGAATTACATACGTTATCAAGGCTCCTGATTGGGACTAGGTAACCTACTTATTATAAATATATGTATACCAAGTTTGGTTAAAATTGATCAAAGTATTTCAGAGTTATGCTGGAACATACATACACATGCATCGATTTATACACACACACACACACATACATACATATATATATATATATATATATATATATATATATATATATATATATATATATATATATATATATATATATATATATATATATATATATATATATTTATGTGTGTGTGTGTGTTTTCTCTAAGTTCGTTTCTGAAATGCAATGAGCAATTTAAACCAAATTTGATATACATATGATTTACTGTCTCGACAAGAACACTGTGTGGGTAAGACATCACTGGCACCAAAGTGGGGTGGTTGTGTGGGAAGGGGTGACATGAAAAAATAACAGAAAATTTCAGATATTAGTGTCTAATCCATAGTTTTTGAGGTTGCTGAGATGAATAGTGACACTCCCAATCCCCTTTAAGTCCAAGTTCAGTCCCGATAGGAAGGGGGTGAGAAGGGGTGGGAATGGGTGACATGTAAAAATAACAGAAAGTGACAGATATTAGTGTGTAATCCATAGTTTTCGAGGTCGTTGAGATGAATAATGACACTCCCAATGCCCTTTAAGTCCAAGTTCAGCCCCAGTAGGAAAGGGGGTGTGTGAGAAGGGGTGGGAAGGGGGTGACACGTAAAAATAACTGAAAACGACAGATATTAGTGTCTAATACATAGTTTTTTAGGTCACTGAGATGAATAATGACACTTCCAATGCCCTTTAAATCCAAATTCAGCCCGATAGGAAGGGGGGTTAAGAAGAGGTGAGAACGGGGTGACATGTAAAAATAACCTAAAATAACAGATATTAGTGGCCAATCCACAGTTTTTGAAGTCACTGAGATGAATATTGATACTCCCAATGCCCTTCAAGTCCAAGTTCAGCCCTGATTGGAAGGGGGTTTGGGAAGGGGTGGGAAGGTGGTGACATGTAAAAATAACCAAAAATGACGGATATTAGTGTCTAATCCACAGTCTTCAAGCTTGCTGAGATGAATATTGATGCCCCGTGCCCTTTAAGACCAAGTCCAGCCCTGATTGGAAGGTGGGTGAGAAGGAGGTGAAGGGGTGGCATTTAAAAATAACTGAAAATGACAGATATTAGGGTCTAATCCATAGTTTTTGAGCTCACTGAGATGAATAGCGATACTCCTGATGCCCCTTAAGTCCCAGTTCAGCCCCAATAGGAAGTGGGGGTGAAAAGGGGTGGGAGGGTGGTGATGTACAAATAACTGAAAACGACAGATATTAGTATCTAATCCATGGTTTTCAAGCTCGCTGAGGTGAATAGTGACACTCCCAAGGTCCTTTAAGTCAAAGCTCAACCCCGATAGGAAGTGGGGATGAGGAGGGGTGAATTATGAAATGTCAAAAATGCTGGGCAATGTAATTGAAGCAACTATCTTAACAGGAAAGGGAGAGTGTGAGAGAGACAGAGAGTGAGAGAAAGAGGAAGTGAGAGAGATAGTAGAGGTGGTGTTGGGAGGAGAGAGAGAGAGAGAGTTTATCTGTTGTCATTCAGAGTTTTCCTGGGCAGTGCCAGTTAGGTCAGCTATTATATATATATATATAAATGGATGTATGTATGTAAATATGTGTGTGTGCATGTGTGTGTGTATGTTCCAGCATAACTCTGAAAAGCATTGAGCAATTTTAACCAAACTTGTTATACATATGACTTATTATCTAGAAAATAATACTGTTAAGACATCACTCAAAGGGCACCAAAGGGGTTTCCTTAACAGGAGGGTTCTGCCCGTACACTTAGTAATTAAATAAACTCTGCGGGGATTACCACACCTCATTTTGATATACATATGATTTACTATATAGAAAATAATACTTTGTGGGTAAGACATCACTATGTGGGTGGGAAGGGGTAACATAAAAATAACTGAAAACATCAGATATTGTGTCATACATAGTTTTGAGGTCACTGAGATAAATAGTGTTCTTCAGCATAGCTCACTCTGATAGGAAGGGGGCTGGGTGAGAAGGGGTGAAAATAAAATGTAAAAAAGGACAAATATTGGTGTCTAATCCATAGTTTTCGAGGTCATTGAGATGAATAGTGACACTCCTGATACCCTTTAAGTCAAAGTTCAGCCTCAATAGGAATGGGTGGGTGAGAAGGAGTGAAATATAAAATGTCAAAAATGCTGGGCAATTTAACTGTAGCAACTATCTTACAGGACAGGGAGAGAGTGAGAGAGAGTGAGAGAAAGAGAGAGAGATAGAGAGTGAGAGGTAGAGGAAACGAGAGAGTGAGTAGAGTGGGTGTTAGGGAGGAGAGAGAGAGAGAGAGAGAGAGAGAGAGAGAGAGAGAGAGAGATCTTAGATTTACAGATCTTACACAGTTCGGGTTGCCCCAGGTCCCTCAGTGTGAGGTTTTGCCAGAGAGTTGCTGACGCATCTTCCGGTATATTTTGCATCTTCCAGTCTTGGATGGTCTGGGATGCATCTTAGATATTTGTCGAGCTTATTCTTAAACACATCTACGCTCATTCCTGTTATGTTCCTCATATGAGCTGGTAGCGCAT
>NC_089750.1:37285052-37307552 GCF_040412425.1 Macrobrachium rosenbergii
GTTACCATTTCCACGTTAATAAGTAGTAATTGTTTTATCTTTTTAGAAAATTACCTAAAGTTTACCTTTCAAGGTTTAAGATTAGGATCACCGAACATACTTTGATTTTCATATGATATGCGCTCCATTAATGCGGGACATGGCAATGATTCCTCTTACCCTCTGCTGACCGCCCTTGGGTGGTGGGTAGGAAGAGTTACTTTTGTTCTTCAATTCCATACCGCTCGCTGATTGATTAGACCTTATCATTTATGTTGTCAGTATTCTCACTTTATGAATATGAGCCCTTTTTTTATTGCTATAACGACAGTTTTGTTTTCAATTTTCTCTTGAACGTCTGACCTATATTAACATTGGACATATTTGAAAAACATCACACCTATGGTGAAGTTCAAACGCGGTGCAATAAGAGCATTTTTTTTTTTCTGAACTTTCACGTTACGATGATTGTGTTAACGCTCTTGATGTGTAGAGAGAGAGAGAGAGAGAGAGAGAGAGAGAGAGAGAGAGAGGCGGTTGATTTATAATCTTGCTAACTGCTAAGAGAGGGAATTCCCATTGGTCGACTCATCGTTACTGGTAGGTGCAGATGATGTAATGCGCAGAGGGTGTAATTGAAATCCTCGCATATATTGTCTCATTTGGTTGGCTACAGTCTGCAGGACCAATTGCAGTTATTCTACTCCCTCTCACATGTTACCACACTTCCAGGCCGCACTGGCAAGGGGCCGTGCTGTCACAATGCGGACTTATTATGAATCATCTATCCTACTTGTATAAAGACGCTGGTCTTTAAGTCTGTGAAAAACTACTGTAATAGAGCAATTCTTAACTAAAAATGAAATCAATACAATCAAATAAAACAACATTTTAGTCTTTTTCGTGGTAACGGTCGTTATCCACAACTGGTTGATTATACTGGAATTCTTCCATTAAATATTGTAGTGTTGATGCATAGCGTCCGACTGTTGAATTTGACCTTATCGCCCGGAATCTTATTCATGACCTGTCCTCATTTCGAAGTGATCCACTCTGATTTCATTACGGGTGCCAAGTAATCCGGGATAAGGCGGTGATTATCATCCACTCACTCTCTCACTCACTCACTGACCGAGGCATCGGATAAAGCCTCTGTGATTAATGACATCACTAGGGATTTCGTAGGCTCGTTTCATTCTGAAGGTCGTTAGAAACACCTTTCTCACTCTATCGTACTATTGTGAACACGCGTAAAAGTCAAGTTCTGTCGAATTTCCATATCTCTAAGCCTACTGTAAATTAAGTTAGAGCGTATTTTTCATATCGTTGAGTGAGGCAGGGAAAATGCAAAATAAGAAAAAGCTCAGGCCAGAGGTAACCAATGATAGTCGTCGTTATTTTGATCGACGACGATGTTTTTTACTATTTAATTAAACGTATAATAATAATAATAATAATAATAATAATAATAATAATAATAATAATAATAATAATAATAATAATAATAATAATATTGCTTTAAGAAGCAGCGCGCTTATTTAATAATAGCAGATTAAATCGTTTAATAATAATAATAATAATAATAATAATAATAATAATAATAATAATAATAATAATAATAATAATAATAATAATAATAATAATATTGCTTTAAGGAGCAGCGCGCTTATTTAACAATACCAGATTAAATCATCTTATAACCCAAACACGCGTTTACAGGAGCATAAAAAAAATGATATCAATTTGTTTTCTTAAACTTAGTAAATTTACGTTTTATGAAAAATATATGAAAGTATCTGAAGCATAAACTCCTAACGGAAAAAGTAATTTATTCAGTCAGTCTAAGCTGATTTTTTTTTCTCTCGCTCTGAAAATAAGAGAACAGTACCATAATTGCCTCCAAAGAGCATCTGCCAGAAATCAGTGCCTCTTCCCCTTTGAGAAAACATTTCGCCCTCAAGATTGTCTCTCATCCCATTTTTCCGGTCATCATGATATGATAAAATCAACACTTTAATCTAGATAAGTTTGGGTAGTTTGTTAGCTTTCAGAATACTGAAACTTCAAAATAAAATCAAAATAAATTACAGCTAAGTTTTTAGTATCACATTCGTAGAAACCCTTCACCACCTTTTTCAAACTTTTGATATGCTGGGTGGTTACCATGACCTTATTGCCTAAGCGTTATGAAGAAAGGTGGATGACCTTTTGTACTACCGGAAGGAAATCACTTGTTTTGATGACCCTTTTGTTATTTTGTGGGCTAGTGCATTCGTAATAATAGAATTAAGATAGTGAACCACAGGTTTTATTACTAAAGTTCTTGGGTATTTAAGAAAGAATAACAAAAATACCTTGCATTGGTTGAACTGCATATAATTTCGCAATCTTTATATACCTATTTATAAAAGATTTTCTTTCCAGTAGAGTCTCATGAAGTGAGACCATATCAGACTGAATACCCGGCATTATTTAAAAGACGTCTTCAGAAATAAAGTGGCAGGATTATACGTTCCTAATGACATTTCCATAACCGATCTGATATATAAATATACATACATAAATATATAAATATATATATATATATATATATATATATATATATATATATATATATATATAATATATATATATATATATATATATGTATGTATGTATGTATGTATGTATGTATGTATGTAGTATGTATATGTATAGATAGATACACATACTTATATATATATATATATATATATATATATATATATATATATATATATATATATATATATATATATATATATATATATATACACACACACACACACATACACACACACACACAGATTTTTACGATTTTCCACGCCGCTGTCTAGCTTATTTCCTTAATAATTCAGAAAATATTAAGAGTTGGGGGCGGGGGAGCAGGCAAACGGAGGAGAGAGCGAAGTGGAAGAATTTAGGAGTGGCACAGACCTTAGTCGATGGTACGGGCGTTTATGCATCTCTAGGGAGTTCACACCTGGGGATGAATGCTGTTTGCTCTCACTCATTCTCAAATTTAACTTGCCCCTAATGTGATTTCAGTTACTGACAAGAACCTTTCCTTAATCCGCCAGTGATATAGCCTAGAGTCAGGCACCCAGCAAGATGCTGTGCCTTAAAAGGAACGAGGAACACATGCTCAGGATTCAGTTCTTTCTTGTCACGTAGCCATGCTGCAAAACTGCTAACCAAATCTCGGACTGAGCGGACTCTCACCTTCGCTCACACTTGGAATACTGTGACCCTTGAGCCAGGCAGTGCCATGGAGAGCTTAGGTCTACTTCAGCCAAGGATCTTGTATCAAGCATCACAAGGAAGCAAATCACAGTATGTTTCGGAGGGGGAATGGTTTTGCCAGTGTTCTTTATCTTTGACTCAGTATCTCTCTCTCTCGCATTTCATAACTCAGTTCAGTCCCTTTTATCTTCGACTTCAAAACCAGCGTAAATGCTCGTGTGTGTGTGTGTGTGTGTGTGTGTGTGTGTGTGTGTGTGTGTTTCCTTCAGACCATGCATAGAGCAACATATTTCCTTTGCTAGGAGTGAGTGGAGTAATACAAATCCCTCCAACTTGAGTGTTATTTCATTAAAAGAGAGTCTCATCTGCAATTATTTCACTTCCAGGAGTGTTATCAGTGTTTTTTACCCAGTGGACGTTTTTCTGAGTTCCTGATTTGCCAGAGGAATCTGCCCTAGCGCGGGCTGATATAATCGCATTGCCAAGTGGCTTAATTGACCGCTCGCACGTGGCCCATTTATGTACACGTTTATATTAGGTTGATGTGCTTAATCTCCCATCCAGTTAATTGCTGTTGTCCATTATTTTACATGTTCCTTTTATTAAGTGAGATCTGTCCATAATTCCCAATTTTGATTTACCATCTTCTTTGATAAATGAAGTAGTGTTGAAACAGAATTTCACTTTGGTAACCTTTCATTTGAAACCCACTCTGTTGATGGTCTTTCGACGGTTTTATTTTACAAGGCTAGATTTAGCAAAAAAAAAAAAGAAAATTCCATTTTCCCTCGAAAACTGTAGCTATATATATATATATATATATATATATATATATATATATATATATATATATATATATATATATATATATATATATATATATATATATATATATATATATATATATATATATATATATATATATATATATATATATATATATGTATGTATATGTATGTATACATGTATACACACACACACACACACACACATGTGTGTGTTTGTGTGTGTGTGTGTACACACACACGTATAGTATATATATATATATATATATATATATATATATATATATATATATATATATATATATATATATATATAATGAAATTTTTATCAAATCGTGATTTATATTAAACCATGAACCTGCAAATGTCGTTTAATGTCCAATTCACGCTACTTCGGGAATATCCCCAATAGGGAATATCACCGAAGAGGAATTTTTAAGTGATAAATCGATTGGTACTGCCGGATCTCGACCCCTCGACACAGTACTTTCCAACGACTCCAGTCGACGGTGATAATTTCCCATCGGGGATATTCCAGAAGTAGCGTGAATTGGATATCAAACGACTTTTGTAGCTTCATGGTTATTTATATATATATATATATATATATATATATATATATATATATATATATATATATATATGAATTTTTTTTTTATCACACCGTGATTTATATACGATCATGAAGCTACAAATATCGCTTAATATCAAATCCACGCTACCTCGGTTAATGCCGAAGCTAAGTACAATTTCCCCGCTCTCGACGGGTAAATAAAGTACACCAGACTCGGTGTTAACTTATACCTCTCTTGATAGCTCAGTGGTTAGCGTCGACTGGATTCGCTGGATGCGCGTCTGTGTCGTGGGATCGAGACTCGGCAGTGCCTGTCCATTTATCACTTATAAATTCCCCTTCGGTGATAATTCCCCATCGGGGATATTCCTGAGGTAGCGTGGATTTGATATTAAGCGATATTTGTAGCTTCATGATCGTATATAAATCACGGTGTGATAAAAAGAAATGTCATAAAAAGAGCTGCGTGTTCCAAACGTACCAATGAACTATCATGGTCGAGGTGGGTTAATGCCGAAGCTAAGTACAATTTCCCCGCTCTCGATGGGTAAATAAAGTACACCAGACTCGGCGTTAACTTATACCTCTCTTGATAGCTCAGTGGTTAGCGCTGACTGGATTCGCTGGATACGCGTCTGTGTCGTGGGATCGAGACTCGGCAGTGCCTGTCCATTTATCACTTATAAATTCCCCTTCGTTGATAATTCCCCATCGGGGATATTCCCGAGGTAGCGTGGATTTGATATTAAGCGATATTTGTAGCTTCATGATCGTATATAAATCACGGTGTGATAAAAAAATGTCATAAAAAGAGCTGCATGTTCCAAACGTACCAATGAACTATCATGATCGAGGTGGGTTAATGCCGAAGCTAAGTACAATTTCCCCGCTCTCGACGGGTAAATAAAGTACACCAGAATCGGTGTTAACTTATACCTCTCTTGATAGCTCAGTGGTTAGCGTCGACTGGATTCGCTGGATGCGCGTCTGTGTCGTGGGATCGAGACTCGGCAGTGCCTGTCCATTTATCACTTATAAATTCCCCTTCGGTGATAATTCCCCATCGGGGATATTCCCGAGGTAGCGTGGATTTGATATTAAGTGATATTAGTAGCTTCATGATCGTATATAAACCACGGTGTGATAAAAAAATGTCATAAAAAGAGCTGCGTGTTCCAAACGTACCAATGAACTATCATGGTCGAGGTGGGTTAATGCCGAAGCTAAGTACAATTTCCCCGCTCTCGATGGGTAAATAAAGTACACCAGACTCGGCGTTAACTTATACCTCTCTTGATAGCTCAGTGGTTAGCGTCGACTGGATTCGCTGGATGTGTGTCTGTGTTGTGGGATCGAGACTCGGCAGTGCCTGTCCATTTATCACTTATAAATTCCCCTTCGGTGATATTCCCAATTGGCGATTTGATATTAAGCGATATATTCATGAGGTATATATGGATTTGATATATATAGCGATATTTGTAGCTTCATGATCATATATATATATATATATATATATATATATATATATATATATATATATATATATATATATATATATATATATATATATATATATATATATATATATATATATATATATATATATATATAGATATATATATATATATATATATATATATATATAGATATATATATATATATATATATATATATATATATATATATATATATATATATATATATATATATATATATATATATATATATATATATATATATATATATATATATATATATATATATATATATATATATATATATATATATATATATATATATATATATATATATATATATATATATATATATATATATATATATATATATATATATATATATATATATATATATATATATATATATATATATATATATATATATATATATATATAGATATATATATATATATATATATATATATATATATATATATATAAAATATATATATATATATATATATATATATATATATATATATATATATATATATATATATATATATATATATATATATATATATATATATATATATATATATATATATATATATATATATATATATATATATATATATATATATATATATATATATATATATATATATATATATATATATATATATATATATATATATATATAATAACATATATATATATATATATATATATATATATATATATACATGGATTTTAAAAACACAAAACACAATACACAGATAACAACATATAACCACATACAATACTCACTATGATCTTCGGTTGCTGGGCAACACAGTAGACAAAATTACACAAACAAAACCGGAAAACAGACTTCCAACCAAAAAAAACGATCAAAAAGAAAGAGACACATACACAGACAACAATGACATCCAACAGAAAACACTCGACTCACGGAACATACAATAATCCACCATCAATGTCCGCCTTGCACAGAACTCAGCTCAAGACTCTCAAAACCAAAAAAAAAAACTCCCTCGACATTTGCACAGACAGACAGCACCGTAAACAACTCGAACTAAAGACCCTCATCCCTCTACCAACAACCGAAGCACTCACTAACGACAATTACACTTACTCTCTCGCTCTCTCTCTCGCTCTTTCTCTCTCTCTCTCTCTCTCTCACAAAATGTTGGGAAATGCTAAATACAAACAAATCTATTCATCCCTCTATAATTCTTCCCCCTTTTAGCATTTCCCAACCAACACCTTTCACACTGCATTCAAATCGCCTTACGTAACACCCATGGATGCTCACTAGCAGGTCTTTAGAACGCGTTCGCGGGCACGCAATCATTCTCTCAGACTCGCTCTCTCTTCCAGCAACATTCAGATTTACATTTTCCTCCATTCTCTCTCTCAGATTCAGGTACTTGGTCCGGGGTCCCAGTCGCTTCCTAACCCTATCATCTTGTTCAGTCCACATACGACATAGTGCATCTGCAACAATATTCTGTCTACCTTGTACACTCTACCTTAAAACTAAACTCATTCAAATCCTCTATCGTTCTCGCACTCTAGCAGGTTCACACTTCCTTTAACCATATATACTAGCGGTCGATGAATCCAGTCCGTATCACAAAATCTACCCCCATACAAAAATACTTTCAACGCTTACACAAAAACCTTATAGCAGCCAATTCCTTTTCAATCACCGAATATTTCAACTCTGCCTTCCAAACGCTCTTCTTGCTCACATACACGCAATCACTCTCAATTGTTCTCCCCATCTGCCTTCTCTGCATTTGTACCAAGCACTCCATACTATATTTACTTGCATCCTGTGATATACAGTTCTATCTACAATTTCTCTTCTCGGCCCATTCAGTAAGTGGTTTCCTTGATCCTTGAACAATCTTTTTATAAACTCTCCCTTCCAAACTCAATTAAACCCAAAAATCCTTTCTCAACTCACGCACGGTCCGGGGACGTGGAAATTTCTTTACCTTTTATTCACGAACTTATCACTCTTCCTACACCTCTCTTCCACTCACCATGCCCTAGAATTCCACCTCCCAGCCAAACCAAGCACACTTTCCAAGTTTTACTTCTTTATTCCTACTTCTTCCAATCTTTCTAACACTCGTTCAAGCAGTTCCATACATTCTCTTCTACAGTCTCACTCAAGAATCAAAATATCATCTATAAAAACAGTTGATCTTCTTTGCGATCAAACCCAGCCAGAACCACATTCATTGCCCTCTTTGGAAGGCAGCAGGCGATTAGCCAGTCCGGAAACTTAATCTCCGGAACTGGTAGTGGCAGGAACTACTAGAAAAGGCCGTAATATGCCTGCTCCCCTCCTCCAGAGGCATCTGGTAATAGCCCCTACCAGATCTAATTTTGTAAACACTTTCTCATTCCATTCATCTTGTACACACAATCAGACACCACATTCATCGGGAATCGCTCTTTCACAGTTACTTCATTCACCTTCCGATAATCCACACACATTCGCAAACTTCCATCTGGCTTACGTACCGGTACAATGGGGCTATTCCAGGCGCTCGTACTCCTTTCAATCACTCCCACCCTCTCAAGCTCCTCACACTGCTCCTCTATCTCACGAGATTGATAGATCGGAGAAAAATGTCGACGCTTGATATATGGGGGTGTCAGTTTTCCAGAACTATTTTAAATTCCCAGAAGCTTCGGATCCCCAAAATCCTCGCCACCACGACTCAATGCCCCTGCCTAATCCCACAACATTCTCTCATCGTTTTCTTTACGTTATCACTTACATTTTCATCTACCTTTTACTCTTTCTTTCTCAACTCCTTCATACGTCCAATCATTAGCCTTCTTCAAATCACCTGTCATCACTCGTCGTGACCACATCTCTCTCATCCACATTCACCAACAGACGAACATTCCCAATGCCAACTTCCCTCACATATTCCTCGGACTCTCTTCTTCCTGACACTGGCAATGACGTTATATATACCTCGGATCTCCCATGTTCAAAACCCCATCATATACACACACATTTGCCCTGACTAATTTATTTATGTCTATTCCCTCAACCACATACTCACACCTATCATTGTTGGCTATCCCGAGGCTATCCGGCCATGCCACTTTCACACTCACAACTTCTCCAATCTCATGTGGCACTTTTACCCTCTCTGTCGCAATTACAGGCACTCTCTTCCACAATTTTTGCTCAACCCTACCATCCTTCCCCAAATACACCTCAAGCACATCCCCCCTTTCATACATAATTCAATTACATTCATACTAGGACTTGACTTCACCATCCGCATTTTTTCAAAAACTCACATCCCAATAAAATATCATATTTATCATTTGTACTCTCAATCACACAAAAATCACTTTCATCCATCACTACACCCCCAATTTCTAACCGTTCACACACTCTTCCAACCACTGCTACCCCTAAATTTCCAATCCCTCTTACTTCCCCCTGACAATTCCTAATCTCACACGTATTCCTCAATTTCTCACATCCATTCTTAAATATGACATTCATACTACACCCGGTATCTACTAAGGCAATCAATCTTACTCCCCTTACAACACACTTGCACACCTCATGCACTCACAATCTTTTCCAGCAAAACCTCCCCATGCAACAATCCCCCTCACGCATACATGCATCACACCCACTGCTTGCATCCTGAGCATCCACCCATTTGAACCCCTTCACACTCAGTTTCGAATTCGCTGTCACAGTCACCCCTTTCGTCTACATACACTTGATACATGCCCTTCCATTCCACATTCGTCACACTTCGCCTCGGTTCTGAACACACTCGATAATGCCCATTCTACCACACAGTTACATATTACATTCACTCGGGTACCCCTACAACCATTAGCAATATGACCCACCTGTCCGCACCTGTAGCATTTAACCCCCCTATCTTTCGTACACTCCCTTACCAGATGTCCCGATTGCCCACACCCGAAACACGCTCCTAAAGCCCACCTACATTCATTCTTGTATGTCCTTCCTTTCCACATCTAAAAACACTTCGCTTGACTTCCACTCATCGACCTTCCCTTTGTACACACTACTATCCCTAAACCGCCCAACCCGCTGTTATTCCCTTTACAAACCCACCATTCATCCCCTCCCTGGCACCTCCACATTACTTGCTCTTACACTTATCTATTACACTATCGCCAGCTCCTCATTGGGCCCTCAACACTGCATCCCTAAAGCTTCCGAACTCTGGTAATTTCCTCATCTTCCTGGGCCTTACACTTACACTTGCTCTCTTTATAACCCTGTCAAGCTCATAATCTTCTAAATTTCCAAAATTTCTCCCCAAGTCAACCTTATCTGTCCATCTTTTCTTCTCCTTCCGCTTCAAGTTCACAAATTCCTCTAACTCCATCTGGCACTGTCCCTAACAACTTCCATACTAACTCCCACATTCATCTATCCCATCATCCCCAAACTTCTTCCTTGCCAACGCCTCCAGCCTACAAGCACATAGTGACAAGGTTTCCAGCTTCATTCTTGCCTCATCAAATTCATTCTCTTATACTTAACACTCGCTTTCATACGCCTCGCTTGCTCAACTAGTCTAGCTTTCCACCTTGTCATACTCCAACATCTCACACTCATAATAACCCCCATACATATCACAAAACCCAGTCAAATATTTTCCTAATTTCCGTGCCCACACTTACTTTCCATACTTATCCTGACAAAACCTTTCATACTCCTAAAGAAATCATGCACATCCCTACTTCCATACTCATTATACTTTTCACACCGGGTACCTCCTCTCACATACATAGCTTCACTTCTTTTCTCACTTTCACTCTCACTCGCTACTTTCACTCTTCTGTCCTTTCATACCCCCTCTCTTCCGGATTCACAAAGAGTCCACTCTGCACTTATCCATCTTACTCATTACACTCTTCTTCCCCTATTTTATCCACTTTTATCCACTCACCTCCATCCACCTCACTATCACTACTGCCTTCACCCTCCCTTCTCCTTTCCTGCCTTCCTAATTTCCTACCCTTCTTACCAGCTTCCTTTCCCTTTCCTTCTTCCCTTTTTCTTTCCTGACTTATCCTTACTTTCCCCTCTGTTCCTTCCCTGTTTTCATTCCCCTTTCTCACTCCTGCCTCCTCATTCCTCGTTTCTACTTCCTATTCCCATATCACTTATCACCACGCTTCCATTCACTTCTTTCCTCCTTCTTCTGCCCTTTCACACATTCCAGAGAACCTGCCTCCAACAGCCCCTTCTCCAAAAACACCCTTGAACATACCTTTCACCATTTCTTCCACACCTTTCATCATTCCCTCCAACTTTTTATCCATCCTCTCTCCATTCTCTCTTCGGACTCTTTTTCATCTCCCCTTTCTATTTCTTCTTTGCACTTCTAGCATTTCCATCTCCTCCAACTGACCTCCTCAACTCCTCATTCTCACTCCTCTCAGCTTCCCATTCTCCCTCCTCCACTACCCTGGAGTTCCCTAGCCACTCGGAGTTCCTCTTCTCAGTTTCTCTATCTCTACCCATCCTGGACTCTACTCTCAATTCTATCCACCACAAACAATCCTAACGGCTATTATACAACAGCCCCACGTTAAGTGCCAAATATTATGTGTGGCGGGATTTAAAACACAAAAACAAATACAAATACAGATACACCGAACATATAACCACATACACACTTCACTAGATCCTCGGTTGCTGGAGATGGCTGAGGGTGTCCACGGTCGCCAACACAGACAAATTACACAACAAAACCGGAAAAACAGATCAACTAAAGAAAACGAGCAAAAAGAAAGAGACACATGCACAGACAAAAATGACATCCAACAGAAAACACCTGACTCACGGAACATACAATAATCCACTCAACAATGTCCGCCTTGCACAGAACTCATAGCTCAAGACCTTCAAAACTGAAAAACCCTCGACATTTGCACAGACAGACAGCACCGTAAACAACTCGAACTAAAGACCTCATCCCTCTACCAACAACCGAAGCATTCTACTCTCTGCCTTCTCTCTGCTCTTTCTCTCTCTCTCTCTCTCTCACAAAACGTTGGGAAAATGCTAAAACAAAACAAATTTATTCATCCTCTATAATATATATATATATATATATATATATATATATATATATATATATATATATATATATATATATATATATATATATATATATATATAGAGTATATATTATATATATATATATATATATATATATATATATATATATATATATACAGTCTATATATATATACTCGGATGTTTCGAAATTAGAGTCCCCCGCCCCCTCCACAGAACAAATGGAAAGTTATGAAGTTTTCTGCCATATCCTATCTCCAAGTACATTTATTTTAAGTTTCTGTTAAGCTATTTTTCATTTTACATTTCTTGTATTTTCAGACTGAGTGACAGAGTTAGATACAGCCATGGCTAATGACTCGGAGGAAATCAGATGGATTGACCAAATCGGGCTATAACCTTCAGAGAGGCCAGGGATGCTGGCGCATCCTTCATTTCATGTTCTGGATAGCTAAATACATTAAAAAGATGAATCCTTTGTTAAAAGAAACTGGAACAAAAATCCATATGACTGTCATCATAAAAGAGTGAGAATCTTGGAAGACCTGAAGTCCTTTCTCAGGAGTCAAAGACATCATAGCTGAGGCAGTGGGTAGACCAACAAAGTCTTTACGTAAATTGGTGCTTGAACTAGAAACAAAAAGGGAAGAAGAGAAGTTATAGTGCTGTATATCATGAGTTGAAAAAAATCTGGTATCAAGCCATTTCATGTTATCAGCAAGCCCAACATCACTCAGCAACAGAGAAGACCCGTGCATGGTTTTGTGGTTCATTTCTTAAAGATTGGGATGAAGCTGACTTTCTCCATGTTGCCGCATCAGATGAATTCTTCATTTACACAGTCAGGAAGCCAAATCATAAAAATGACATCATTTGGGCTGCAAAAGTTGGATGATATCAGTGATGATGTGCACTATCGCCAAGTTGTGAAATTTCCTGAATGTTTGGGAATTTTTCTGTTTCACAGCCAAATGGTTAATGTGGATCATCAAAGAAAAGGACAGTCATGGAATGGCAGAATACTTCAGAGAAACTGTGCTTACTGGTGGAGTATTTCCTTTCCTCAAAGATCCTGAAAATGTGTTATCTGTTGAAGAAGTCACATTTTTGCATGATAAGGCACCATGTTTCAAGGCTCTTCAGACACAGGAGCTGCTTTGAAACAGTGGTATCAATTTCTTCTCGTCAAGTGAATTTCCAGGTAGCTCCCCTGACCTTAATGTGTGTGAAAACATTGGTAGTATCTTAAAGGATCGTGTTGAAGCGCGCACAGTGAACTATGATGGTATACCAAGCCTCAACGACCTGTGAAGAAAGGTGACCAAAGTGCTCAGGAAATGGAGTCTGAGTCTCAGCTTTTTGCGATTTGCTGAAATCATGCCCCTCAAGAATGCAAGGCTGTGGTACAGGCAGATGGAGGCCACACAAAATATTAAATACTCAGAGAAACTTAAATAAATACCTGTTCTGAATTAGTTTTGTTTTGTCCATATCATCCAAGTCCTATGCTTTGTGGGGTGGCCAGCCTATACCTAACCATAGAAGAGCGATAGGGCACTTTTGAGGTGTGCCAGTCAGAAAAGGTCCAGGTAGGAGTTATATATGTCCGGGGGAGTACTTAGCGCTAGGGAACTGGATGTCACAGAATTTAATCCCTTGCCTTTCGTCCCTCCAACTTTTGCTAGCTCTGGAATTGCTTCTGGAATGTACTTTCAGAATATCAGCTGATGTGAAAACATGGGAAGAAGTGGCGTCTGTCCTCAGGCGAAATAAACAGTTATAAAAGCAAGTCAGCCCCTGCGCACGCTATCTGTCGTTGCCTAGTTTCAGTGAAAGGAACTCATGCTGATTTTTTCCCAGCTGTACCAGAGACTGGTAATGATTATATGATAAAGGGTTTCCAAACTTATAGATCAGATAAAAAAAAAATATGAATCAAAGGGGAACCATGATATATGAGAGAGACGTCAATCAAGGAAAAATCTGTGAGAAATATAGTGAATCAGAATGTGAATTAATAGCAGTAGAATTTGAATCTGAAAAATTAGTGAACATCGTAATATACAGACCCCCAAATACTAAAGAGTTTGACATAATAATTGACAAATTGGTTGATATATGTAGAAATCACAAAGACTGGACTGTACTCCTATCCGGAGACTTTAACTTTCCTTTTGTAGAATGGAAAGAATGAATAGGAGACTGTGGTTGTATTTATACATATAAAAAAGAGAGTAATAGTAGCGCAGAAGATAAGAGGAAATTTGAAAAGCTGTTAGATATACTACTAGAACATAACATTCAGCAAATATATCACTTGCCAACAAGAAAGGATAATATTTTAGACCTAGTATTGTGAACAAGGTGAACTATGTTAAAGAAATAATAGTGTATAATGTGAGTATTTCAGACCACAATGTCATAGGATTAACAGTCCGTCCCAAAGCACATGAAAACAGATAAGCAAGAGACAAAAAAATGGGAAGGATATGGAAAATACAATTTCTATTGTAAGAATATAAAATGGTCAGAAATAAATGAAGAATTAAACAAAGACCGGGAAAACATATTCGTAAGTGATAACATACAGTTAAATACAGATATATTATAGGAAATACTGGAAAAATATATACTGAAGAAGAAAAGTAAACATCAGTCACACATACCAAGAGACAGAAGGATCTTGTTCCAGAGAATCACAAAGTGGAAAAAAGCTCTTGCAAAAGAAAAGAATGCATGGAAAGTGATGGAACTAAAAAGTAAGATAGAAAATGCAGTACAAATATTATACAATCAAAAGAAAATGAAAAACGGGACTTAGAAGAAAAGACCCTAAAAAATATCAAGCAAAACCCAAAAATATTTTACTCATATGCGAAAAAGATGAATAAGAGAGTAGAAATAGGCCTTTTAAGAATTGAAGGGCTATTAACGAATGAAAAAAGGAAATATGCAACATATTAGCAGAAAGATATAAGAGTGAATTTCACCTAAATTGATAATGAAGATAATGATACAGAAATAAGAAATGAGAAATAGTGAATATTTATCGGACATAGATATTAATCAAAGCCGATATTGTGCAGGCTATTAATGAAATTAAAAATGGATCAGCAGCTGGACCAGATGCCATCCTGCCATTTTGCTAAAGAAAAGTTAATTCTATCACAAAAATATATTTTATTATTAAGACAAAGTGTAGATACAGGCAAGATTTATGATGAACATAAATCAGCATATATTACCCTAATTTTCAAAAGTGGATCAAGACTAGAGGCAAGTAATTATAGGCCTGTGAGTCTAACATCACATATTATGAGAAAAAATATGAAAGGGTAATGAAGAAAAATATAATGAAACATCTAATGAAAAACAGTTTGTTTAATAAAGACAACATGGTTTTGTGCCCAGAAAAAGTACACAAACCCAACTGTTAGTCCACAATGAAAACATATATAAAAATATGATAAAGAAAAAAGATACAGATGTGGTGTACCTAGACTTTGCAAAAGCTTTTGACAAGGTAGACCATAATATATTAAACCCAAAAAAATTAGAAAGTAGGAAGATGGATAAAAGAATTTTTGCATAACAGAAAACAGATAGTGATTGCAAACAATGAGAAATCGGATGAAGCTAAGGTAATATCCGGTGTGCCACAAGGTATGGTATTAGCTGCATTGCTATTTGTTATTATGACTGCAGACATAGACTGTAATGTTAAGGACTCGGTAGTGAGAAGTTTCGCCGATGACACAAGAATAAGTAGAGAAATTGCTTGTGATGAAAATAGGAACTCGCTACAAAGAGACTTAAACAAAATATATGAATGGGCAGAGGTAATTAGGATGGTTTTTAACTCTGATAAATTTGAATCAATAAACTATGGTGATAAAAAAGGAATGCTATATGCATATAAGGGACCTAATAACAAGACAATCACAGATAAGGAAACAGTTAAAGACCTTGGTGTGATGCTGAATAGGAATATGCTATGCAATGATCAAATAGCAATACTATTGGCAAAATGCAAAGCAAAGATGGGAATGTTGTTCCGGCACTTCAGAACAAGAAAAGTTGAACACACATGATTATGCTTTATAAAACGTATGTACGTAGTCCACTTGAATGTTGCAATATGGTATGGTAGCCACACTACCAAAAGGATATTGCACAAACAGAGAGTGTACAAAGGTCCTTTACAGCTAGAATAGAAGAAGTTAAGGACTTAGACCACTGGGAAAGACTACAATTCTTAAAATTATATAGTCTCAAAAGGAGAAGAGAACGCTACATGATAATACAGGCATGGAAGCAGATAGAAGGAATTACCAAAAATATCATGGAGCTAAAAATATCAGAAAGAGCAAGCAGAGGTAGATTAATAGTGCCCAAAACTATACCAGGAAAACTAAAGAAAGCACACAGGACATTAATCCACTATGCGCCAGCATCAATAATGCAGAGATTATTCAGTGCATTACCTGTTCATCTGAGAAACATATCAGGAGTGAGCGTAGATGTGTTTAAGAATAAGCTCGACAAATATCTAAGCTGCATCCCAGACCATCTAAGATTGGATGATGCAAAATTTGAAGAAAGATGTATCTTTAGAGAGAGAGAGAGAGAGAGAGAGAGAGAGAGAGAAAGGAAAAGAATTCATTCCACTCCTCTTTGGTGCAATATCTCCCCCCATCTCCCCAACACATCCATGATCTGCCGAAGCACACACAAAAAAAAAAAAAACACTGAGTGGAAAACTATGAGGACATGTTCGCCTCTCCCATCGTCAAGGTATAAATTGCTGAGTAAGTTTACAGCAACAGCTTCCCCTTTGCATACACACACGTATGTACCCAAAATAAAACACGTATGTAACTATGAAAAAAAACAGTTTAAAATCTAAGAAATGTACACACACTTGCGTAAGAAATGTTTACTCACAGTAACTCAACAACTATCAAATAAATTATTTTCCAATAATCACAGTCACCAGAGATAATACAATAATTAAATAATCCCTTTATTAAACCCTAAATGCCGATGCGAACAGCCGATTACTATTAAAAAAAAAAAACAAAATACATAACCCATGCCCAAAATTCAAATGTGCTGCATAGAGGATGGCGAAGAAGGCAAGAAACTCCATCCAAACTAATGACGTCGCTGACACGTCACTCAGGGGATGACGTCACTACTACCAATCAAAAAGCAAAATTCCATATGCCCCCCCTTAACCAGTTTGTACACTTTAAATTTGATAATAAAATTAACAATAACAAAAATAAAAATAACACTTACGTACGCCGCTGCTTGACAGTGTGAAAATCCTTCTACCAAGGAAAGAGAGAGAGAGAAAAAAAGAAACACTTACTCGATTTTGCGTGTTTTACCACACGCAAACGGTTAAGATACCGCAATTAAACACGCTGCGTACACATACTCTTCCCCAAACATTCCCCAATATGAACTATAGCCCGGAAATACCTATAAACACACCAAAATCTTGCACCCAGTGATGCATCATTAAATACACACACAGACACTCAAGCTCGAGAAAGACTGACTTGAGTGCATTTCACACCACCTCCCTAACCGAACAGCTGAACCATCTAATCCTATTCTAAGATGCCAATACCAGTATAATAACTACTAAAAAGATATGTCTCTTCGGAAGCATAACCTATGACCTATCTATTTGCCTACTTGACCATCTATTCATGTCTATTACCACTGCCCACCACACTGTTATGACCCTATACAAGGTCAGTTAGGGTCATAATCTCTTACTGCATCATATCATCTTACAGCCCTAAGATTCTCTGCTAGCAGCAGCCGGCACTGGTTCAGCACATTCTTTCTCTCTCATCAACTCCCCTCACTGAATCTATCCTCAAACAAAGGCCTACTGGAGTAAAACGCCGAGATACAAAACTAGGCTTTATTTGCAGATTTAACGAAAGTGTTTCAGCAAAAGCTACTGTCATGAAATGGAGTGACTCACACTCCCTAAAAATGGAAATCATAATTAAAGGAAATTCAGACTCACAGTCCATCGAATTAATGATTCTAGACTAACCAATGCTAGTGACTAATACCCTGGTCATCAAATAAAATAAGCAGGTCATAAAATTCTTCTAGACCAATGTAAATGTCATAGCATATATTAAAAGAACACCATTTCCAAAATATTCGTCCTCACAAGACGAACCCAGAATTCCTGTTAAAAGAAACATATATATTAAAACCTGAAATTGTGTATGTAAAGGACATTTAAAACAGAAAAATGCATGATGAAAAACCAGAGGAGTTCCACTGTGACACAAACTGGGTATTCCACATAATGTCTGGAAAAAATATAAGTGTTAATGTTACTCACCTCCTATGGCCGCAAATAAATGACCTCACAGTGGCTGTTCTTATCCACTAACACTGTACAAAGAGCTAATCACACCCAGCCGCAAATCGAAGGCCATAGCCATTGTATGTTTGTCTCATAATATACCATTAGAGAATGCACATACGCACACACCCACTTAATAACCCCTCCCCGGAAGCATGACGACACCGGTTCGATGTCTGAAGGATCACAACGGTTCCATCAATCTGTCACGCTGTCTCATACATGCACTTTGGCCATGATCAGAAGGCACAAATGAATGCATCAGATACCCATTGTATCTAACTGTGGAAACCTCCAACGTCAACATAAATGCACCTGCACCGGATATACTTTTCCCAGGCCAGCACATAGTTTGCTACAAGATTTAATAAATATTTGGTATGGCAATGGGCAACCTTTTATCCCCACTTCTCTCAAACTTGTGTATGGAATTCTTTGAAAAACAATATTTACCTAATATCATTTATACTCCTTTAAAGTGGTACAGATATGTTGACGATATTTTAGCTGTTTTGCCCGCTGGTATTGATGTAAATGATTTACCCTCTAATTTGAATAACCAGGTACCATCCATAAACATAAGTTTACTTTAGAATTAGAAAAAGACAATTGCCTCCCCTTCTTAGATGTTTTAATACATAGAGAACCATTTCAGTGCAAATTCAGTAAATATAAGAAACCAGCCAACAACTTAACTTATGTCCATTTTTATTCAGGCCATCACCTTAATATCAATATATTAGTTTTTTTCTATGTTTTTTCTAGCTTTACTCATTGTCAATCCCCAGTATTTGGATCAAGGAATCGAATACATAAGAAAAATAGGGATAGATTTGTGTTATGCTTCACATATACTAGATATTTGTTATAATAAAGCTCACAAAAAGTTTTATAGTGAAAGTAACATGGAAAAAGAAACCCCTAAGAACATTCTTCACTTGCCTTATTTTAGTGGTTTTGAAAACATAAAATCATTGTTAAAATCTTTTAATGTCAACCTCGATATTTTGTATAATAACACACTAAAAGGAATGTTAAAAATACCCCTAAAGCAAACAACAATGTAATATATAAAATTCCATGTTTGGACTGCCCCTCTTTTTATGTTGGTCAATCTACCTAAGACCTAGATGTATGTATTAAGCAACATAAGTATTCAGTCAAAACTACACAAACATCCAATGCTATATTCATTCCTTTAAGTGAAAACTCTCATAGGATAAATCGGACTGAAAGTTCAGTGATTGCCAGATCAAAAGATTTCTCTTCATGAAATCTTTTGGAATCCGCTATTATATAGCTTACTTCAAGCTGTAATTTTAACCTTAGCCCTGGCATGTATTATTTGGACCCCTGTATTAGAAAAATGTTCAAGAATCACCTAAAAGATAAAATCACTGACTTAATCACAAATTAATTACCTTATACGTATTTTCTATGTATTTGTATGTTTAATATAATTTTTTTTTATTTTAAAATGTCCATCTTGTAAAAATTGTTATTGTTTACAAAAAAAAAAGGAATTAGTGAGTTGTACTTTTATAACATTTTTTGGTGGTCAGTCACCTCCTTGTATAATCTTTTAATTCCCCTGTCCCTGCTTCTGAACGGTTGATCCTAATCCTTTGTAAAGCCTTTTAAATATTTAACCTGTTTTGGCAGTTCTACTAATTCTTCAGTTATGTTGGACTCCAGGTGCATATTTTTTTTCCCTTGTAATCCCCATCTGTCATTTATATGAGCTTTCTTTATAAACTTATTTTTGTATTTCTTCAGGCTGCTAAGTAAAGGACAACAATCGAAAGGCCTCGCAGCACTCCAGTGTTTCTCTTTCCTTTGTGGATATTGTCTTTATTTATATATATATATATATATATATATATATATATATATATATATATATATATATATATACGTAGAACAAATAGGACGACGAAAGGTGATACATATTCAGCTTTATTTACAGCCAACGTTTCAAAGCATGGCTTCATCATCAGGGCTAAAATACAAAAATAACAATAATTAAAATCAATACAAAGTACTCAGTAAAATCATTAACGTTAAAATATAGATATTAAAACCGAAACATAAAAGTTAAAACCAACCTAACGCCTCAAGAAAAGAAAACTGAGTGACCAAGAAGGGCACCAAAAGGACGAAGAGAACTCTTAAGCAATAAACAGAGGGGCAGAAGAAGACTGACTATTCAAAGATGGAACCAGTTGTTTGATGGTTAACGACTCGAGGATATGGAGAGAAGTTTCATCAGCAGCTTGCTCTAAGATTTCAAAATCGTCATAGCAAATATAAACTTTGCATTGTTTAGAATGTTCCTTATATTTAGAAAACTCCTTCTTACTCAATGTACACCCTGTTCTATGGCTAACGCCACGATGAGAGTCAACTCGCACTTTCAGCATTCTTTTGGTGGATCCGACGTAAGTCCCGAGATTACATCTCGGGCAAGTATTTTATAGACCACCAAAGAACGCATAAGGTTGGGAACAGTGTCTTTAAATCTAAAAGAGAGCCAATTGTTCTTGGATTACTTAGAACAGGTTTGGGATTGATACAGTAAAGTATTTCTTTAAAATCTGCCTCAGCGTAGTTAAAAATTTTCATCGTTCGTAAAAGGCAAGGAAACATAAAAATCAAGTTTAGGTACTGTAGGTACAGGAATTTTTGGTTGAAATTTATTATTCAAGAATTTTTTTGAGATATTTCTCAAATAAAAGTTTAGGTAGCAGTTATTCTGAAAGTATTTTCTAAGGAACTCAACCTCATTATGGAAAAAGAGCCAGTCTGAGGGAGAAAAGGCTCTGTGCAGTAACGTTAAAATACTATTAAGCTTAAAACTGTAAAAACATGAACTATAAAAATTTGAACCAAGACCAGTATACGTTTGTTTCCGGAAGACTCAAGTGGACAGTGCTGGTTGGATCTGGTAATTAACACATCAAGGAAAGGAAGGCACTCATTGTTTTCATGTTCTATGGTAAATGTAATACTAGGATGGAAGCTTGTTAGTTCGAATTCTAAAAATTGTTCAGCAGCCCATTTACTTTTAAAAAGAAAAAGTATCATCAACATACCGTTTATAATATAAAAGGGCAAGAAATGAGGATGAACAGTGGCTAAAAAGCATTTCCTCCAAATGACATAAAAACATTTGCCAGAACTGGATAACGGAATCCATAGCAACACCGTCGACCTTTACTTTTAATGCTTTCCATTGAATAAAAAATCTGTGGCAGCACAGCCAAATTTAAAGTTTTTTCAAAATCGTCTCTATCAAACCCTTGATAGATAAAACCTGGTTCTATAAAAATCTTATCTAAGATAATTTGTATCGTTGCCTGCAACGGTCATCAGTGAAATACGAGACAACATCAAGACTTACCATATACAGATCGAGGTCTGGTAACAATCTCTTTGGAAAACAAAGTGGAGTTAGTAAGGGTATGCTCATTTTCTGAAAATGGTTGTAATAGTTACCAAAAATTTTGCTAACTTATAACTAGGAGTATTATAATAGGCCAAAATAGGCCTTTGGAATTCTTTCTTGTGCACTTTCGGTAAGCCATATAAAACTCCATAAGAAGAACCAGATGTGTACAGATCGAATATGTATGTTCGCTGATTTTATTTCTGTCCTTAAGTGATTTTAAAACCTATTAATTCTGTCTTCAACTTTAAAGATTGGCTGAAAGTAAGGAGAACCAATGCATTAAAATTTTGACCGGTCAGATAAGATAGTATTCATTTTTTGCAACATAATCCTGTTTACTGAGAATTATGTGTACCTTTGCCTTTATCAAGGTTTAGTGATGACCAAGTTTGTTTTTGAGACACTGTTTAAGAATGTTAAAATCATCTTTCTTAAGGAAGGCAACCACCACTCCTGAAATTCAAAG
>NC_089750.1:37312552-37315052 GCF_040412425.1 Macrobrachium rosenbergii
GGAGATTGATATTGTGGTTATCAGTATTACCCTGAGTGATTTTGTATTTTTGCGTTGTCCTTTATTTATTATGATTGTTTATGCTGCCTGTATGTTTATTAGTAATGAGTGTTTTAGTAACAGATGTTATTTTGGTAATAATTTTCATTACATTATTGTTATTAATGGTGTCGAGCAGTGTATGGTTCTGGTGATGCTTTTCATTACATTATTGTTATTAATGGTGTCGAGCAGTGTATGGCTCTGGTGATGATATTCATTACATTATTGTTATTAATGGTGTCGAGCAGTGTATGGCTTGGTGATGATTTTCATTACATTGTTATTAATGGTGTTGAGCAGTGTATGGCTCTGGTAATGATTTTTATTACATTATTATTAATGGTGTCGAGCAGTGTATGGATCGGGTAACTGAATTTTGAGATGCTTTTTGCATTATTTTGGTTGCGATTAAGTCATTTGTGTGGTCTTTAAGACTTCTTTATTGATTTTGACTGCTGCTGTTAATATTTATTTAAATTATGTATGCTAAACCTAGACTCAGTTGTATATATTGTAAATTACTATACATAATAAATTAGGATTAAGGTAACTTTTGTGGTTTGTTTTGCTCCCTTCGGGGTTTGTCTCTGTTCCTGCCAGTCATTCCAGTCAAATTTCTTTTTATTTTGAACCTGCTGGTCTCTAGAAGATGAGACCATAATGATGGCGACCTTGCCAGGATTGGTTCTGTTGTGGCTGTGGCAGCTTCGGGGGAATGTGAGTGTGCTGTATCTAAAAAAAAAAAAAAGAAACTTGTGAACATTTTTTTTCTGTTAGGTAGGGAGGTATTAGGTTTTTCAGTGATTTTAATGGAGCAATCTTAATTCGGTTGTTCCCTTGTTTTACCTGTCCTCCTCTGTTTTTGGTGTGGTGAGTTGACGTCTGTCGCCTTGTTTTAGACAGAGTCAGTCAGGTTTAGCATAGCAGCGAGTCAGGTTCTCAGCAGCTTTAGCAACATGGAGTCTTTATTGGAACAGCAGGTATTCCTTACCTGTAGGTCTCATCTGCTGAAGGATGGTGGAATAGCTAACTCATAGCCTTCCAGGGATCTTCCTGTATAACAGCAGACGTGCTGTTTCGACATTTCTCCTGTAATTCATCTGTGATGATGACTGTGTTCCATTTGAGCAGTTGGTGGCTGCATTGGTGTCTTCACAGGAGTGCGTCTGATTACATTCATCCTTCTTGAAAGCTGGGTCTATCGTTTTATCTCTACGGAGATTGATATTGTGGTTATCAGTATTACCCTGAGTGATTTTGTATTTTTGCATTGTCCTTTATTTATTATGATTGTTTATGCTGCCTGTATGTTTATTAGTAATGAGTGTTTTAGTAACAGATGTTATTTTGGTAATAATTTTCATTACATTATTGTTATTAATGGTGTTGAGCTGTTTATGGCTCTGGTGATGATTTTCATTACATTATTGTTATTAATGGTGTCAAGCAGTGTATGGCTCTGGTGATGATTTTCATTACATTATTGTTATTAATGGTGCCGAGCAGTGTATGGCTCTGGTGATGATTTTCATTACATTGTTATTAATGGTGTTGAGCAGTGTATGGCTCTGGTAATGATTTTTATTGCATAATTATTAATGGTGTCGAGCAGTGTATGGCTCGGGTAACTAAATTTTCAGATGCTTTTTGCATTATTTTGGTTGTGGTTAAGTCATTTGTGTGGTCTTTAAGACTTGTTTATTGATTTTGACTGCTAAACCTGGACTCACTTGTATATATTGTAAATTACTATACATAATAAATTAGGATTAACTTAACTTTTGTGGTATGTTTTGCTCCCCCCTCCGGGGTTTGTCTCTGTTCCTGCCAGTCATTCCAGCCCAATTTCTTTTTATTTTGAACTTGCTGGTCTCTAAAAAACGAGACCATAACAATATATATATATATATATATATATATATATATATATATATATATATATATATATATATATATATATATTTATTACATACACACACACACACACACATTTACACACACACACACACACACACATATATATATATATATATATATATATATATATATATATATATATATATATATGTGTGTGTGTGTGTGTGTGTTTGTTTGTGTGTTGTGTGTATGATTATAATCACTTTTGTACGTGATTCATTTATCACACATCACAACAGGCGAACAATCAGGTCCTGACTGGTTTCGACTTTATTTCCAAGCCATTGACGAAGGACTGATGCAGAGTATTAGAAGTCACAAATGTATATACTACAGGAACAGTACTGACCAACATACACAACTGTTAGAGACTACATATCTACCCACAGGTCGGTGTCAAGGTATGAGTGGCCTTCGAAGCTCATTTGGCTAAAAATCACAATATACTCTCAGAGGGCAATACTGATAAACATACCGGCCATAGGCAACATCAGGCCCACACCTGACAGGTGTCAGGGAGGCGGGGTTTGGAAAACTAATT
>NC_089750.1:37325052-37335052 GCF_040412425.1 Macrobrachium rosenbergii
TATATATATATATATATATATATATATATATATATATATATATATATATATATATATATATATATATATATATATATATATATATATATATATATATATATATATATATATATATATATATATATATATATATATATATATATATATATATATATATATATATATATATATATATATATATATATATATATATATATATATATATATATATATATATATATATATATATATATATATATATATATATATATATATATATATATATATATATATATATATATACTTTTATATGTTTCCTAGTCAGGTAGATCTCGCCATTTTGTACGGAATTTTCTCTAATAGCGCATCCGCCACATTGACAGATTTATTACGAGAAGACGTTAAATTTGTTTGGGGTGATAGTCAACAATTAGCACTTTTGAGAAGCTTAAGAACGCTTTGGTGAACCACCAATTTGAAGTTTCAGATTTTAGTCAACCGTTCACCTTAGTGACTGACACCCGAAGTCAGGAAGGTATAGTGCATTGATCTGAGGGTGAGAGGAGAGTACACCCAATTGCTTTTTATAGCAGAAGTTCCAAAACACGTGGTAGTAACGAAGGCTGATGTCAGTTGTGGACAAGGAGGCTTTCGCAGTCGTCTCTAGCCTTGTTCATTTTAAGATGTTGTTGTTGGGAAATAAAGTTGAGATTTTTACAGATCATCAACCGTTGTTAGAGCTTTTTAATAAGCCAAATTTGTCGCCCAAGAGAGCACGTTGGTTCCTAACATTGAGAGATTTTGATGCAAACCTCAAATACATTGAAGGTAAGCATAATGTAGTTGCAGATGCATTGAGCAGATATTTTCCGATTGGCGAGGATGGAAGCCACACACCGAATCCTGTGTGGGTGAAGAGAGTAAATATTTGGTGTCTAATGTCTCTGATATTAGTAATTCTGAGAGATCGCATGTAAGAGGACATACACGTTCCGCACAGTGCATACTTCGAAGGAGAAATAGTGAGTCCGGCAGTCTCAGGAGAGATTGTTATTCAAGTGATAGTAAGGGAGTAACGCAGTGTGTTATATTACGGGTGAAAATGTCACTTGGGGACATAGGCTTGCTGGAACAAAAAGCAAGATGAAGATAGATTGTTGTCAGATGCTAAAGGCATTTCTTGGGGAGTTTCACCGAAGAATGGGTATAGTTGCCTTTTTCCTGGTCTGGGATTGGAGAATAATTTATTGGTGAGAAAAGTTAAGTATAACTTGCGAAGTACTCGAAGCATGGGTGAGATTACACAAATCATCGTGCCAGAGTCTGATACCACAAGTTCTGGAGCATTGTACATTTGTAGTTGGTTCTCCTCATTTAAGGTGTAGACAAGACGTATGAAAACGTCAGGTCAAAGTTCTTTTGGAAAAAATATGTTTTCCGCGGTAAACCTTTGTGAAGAAGTGCGCTTCTATTTGCCGAATGCGAATAAGCCAGCGACGACAGTGTCGTGTCGTTTGGGTTCATATCCCATACCACATAGGCCGTTTCAGAGAGTGCATATGGATATTCTGGGTAACTTCTCAGAGTCCGCTTATGGTTATAGACATTTATTAGTAGTTGTTGATGAGTTGACTCGCTTTGTCGAGATTTTCCCACTGAAATACAAATCAGCTGAGGAAGTTGCTATAGCGTTTTTAAGGGGATAATTTGTCGATATGGTGTTCTGAATGTCTGATCACAGACAATGGTAGGAGTTTATTAATAAGACTTTAGACGGTCTTGCCTAATTTGTTGGGGATAAAAGTATCTATAATCGTATAGACCTGAAGCGAATGGGTTGTGTGAGAGAGGGCGAATCGGAAAGTAATTGAAACTTTGCGCATGACGGTGGGAGGATTCCGATACATTGCAGGACAGATCTTTGGATGAAGAAGTGCGATATAATTATCAATACTATGATGAATGACACAATTAAGATATCTCCAGCAGAAACTTTAGCGGATACAAGTTGAAAGGACAGCCTTTTGATTTGTTACCAAGAGCGAGTTCAGGAGTGATGTTACGGTCACTTCATTGATAAATACAGCGAGAGAAAGATTTGCACGTATCAGTAAAGACTTGAACTTGAATTCGCGTGCAATGGTAAGAGAAAAGTAACGCGAAATCGGGGAAGTAGCTTTTCGATGGGTGATGATTTTTGTTAAAGTGAATGTTCGGAATGATCTGAGTTATAAGTTAAGTCCGAAGTTCCACGGACCTTTTTGAGATTATGAGAGATCAAAAGAGGGAATGGTGTAGTTAAAGATGTAAACACTGGAGTGACAGAAATTGACCCATATTTCGAAGTTGAAGAAGAAGAAAGTTGGGATGTAATGGAACGTTTGTATATAGTCATGTAATGGAACGTTTATATATATAGTTGAGGATAAATGGGTTAATGTTTGTATATATATGATATTTTTTTATTTTTTTGTCTTGTTCATTTTGGATGTGTGAGTTCTTAATCATTTTGTTTTCGAATGATTTTGGGAGTTGAGACATGGGCTGGTTTCATGCGATTTGGCTCGTGTGTAGTGTGTGTGTGTTACGATGTATTTTATCATCTGACGCATTATGGGTGTATTTAGGATATTTTTTTGGGGAGGTACTTAGTATATCGGACCGAACAAGTCTGATCTTTTTTTTCGAGTTGGGAGATCGTATTTGAGTATTTGGATATTTTTTTTCCGGTTTCTTTTTTTTTTAAATAAAGGGAGCTGTATTGTGAGTAGTTATAGTTGTTGAGATCATGGGAGCGATTGCCATTACGTCAATTGCTATTTTGTTGAGAGTTAGTCAGGTGTTTGCGAAATATTTGCTAACCGGGTAGAACTTTCATGTCTTTTACGAGATCTGATACCTTTTAGTGTTCGGATAAGATTCTCGAGTATTGTTTTTCTGTTTGGATAGAATTTTTTTTGTGAGTGAGTTCCGTAGAGTTGTTGTGTGCTTAGTAGTGAGTTGACTGTGACTATTCTGAGATACACACTTGGAATTAGTTCACATTGTGAGTGTTTACTTTTGCATTAGTAGTTTTCTTTGGTTCAGTAACATGAAACCTTTTTGTTATTAGACCTTTTTCGAGTGTTTAGAACTCAGTAGTGACATGGGATAGAGTAGAGACCATGTTCATTTTAGAGAGAATCAATATCAAGGTTGGAGTTGATTGTAAAACGGTTGTGCTTTAGTTAGAGAAAGTGTGTGTGTGACAGTAGTATTTTCCAGTTGCGAGTTGTGTCTGTAGGTGGTTGTGGTGTCATTGTTAGTTCATGGACAGACTCCGACAGAATGTGACTTCAGACAGTTCCTGCGAAGTTACCACATTGAGATCCGCAGTACTCTTCCTGCTGTGTTTTTACAGGGTATGCAGTTACAATGATATTGCCAGAGCAACAAGTCGACGACATTCGTTCATCGAGGGGTCGAGCAGTTCGATTCATCCTGCGGAATCCTGTCTCTGGATTTCTCGTGTTCTTAGCGTGCTGTAATTCAACAGTTCGAGAGATAATTATCGTCATACGCATAACGAGCGACTGGTAGTGGAGGTACCTACAACCCAAAGAAAGGTGCCAATGACGGTTCCACGTTGGAAGACATTAGCGATTCGTGATGTTCGAGTATCAGAGATATATTATGCCGACAATTTGGGTATCTTAATAGCTATTTTACTGATAATTCTTGTTGTGGGAGTAAGTAAAGCTTATTCGTGTTTGTAAGATTACATGTAAAGGCTCTAAAGACTCAGCCCCAGTGACTTTTGGAAGTGCGTCATGAGCAGTCCTTAAGGCTGCAGTGCAGTAGTCTTTGATTGAACATAAACTCTATTTTATTATATTTTATACATATGCTTTTAGTTTGGATTTGCCGTCAAGGAGGCGAGGCGCTCTTATGTAGTGGCGAACTCTATTCAGAAAATATGAGCTCTTCCTGATTTTAAAGGACACATATATGCATTTCATAGCTTCAATGTTTAAGATGTGATGAAAGAGATTTATGGAGTCAGATGGAGAGTGAGTCCGAGAGACTCGAGGTAAAATCTTTGTGTGTTCAACAAATGGTTTGATTCCTCAGCAATATTGCGGTCAGGTGATCTTCAGTGTTATGTATATTCGTAGTCGTCGTTAATTTGATCTAGATTACGCCAAATCTGCCCTAAAGTGAGTTTGATCGTTTGTTCATTAACGTGATAGAACTGCAGTTGTCTAGACAGTAACTTTGGAGAGGATCAGGCTTTGAACGGCAGATAAGGTAGACTTTGAAATCTCTGTTTTTATGGGAGAAAATTGAACTTGTGATTTTTTACCATGATTTTCTAATCATTATGAACTTTTGAACTGGTGTGGGAGATTTAATATGAATATTCATACCTCTTTTATATTATTGTTTTGTCATGTTACGTTTGCCATATCTTGGCTATGCATTTTACACTTTCCATTATTGTGTTTTGCATTTCATATATTTTTGGGAGTTTTCTATCATGTTTGATTCTTCCGACAGATGTCTGTGGACAGATGTCGGTGGACAATGTGGACTATTTCGAATAACATGTAGTAGACTGGTTTTGACATGACTAATTATTGATTTGGGGAGTATGTGTGAGTTTGGATATTTTCAGGCTATTAGCCATAGTGAGACTTCTTTAATCAGAAGTGTTTGCAGTTCAGAGTTTAGTTATCTAACTCGATATTTCATTTATTATACATTTTAATCTTTGCTTTGTTTTATTCATTTCTTGTTGGAGTTATTTGAATATTAAACCTGTTTTTGTAGAAACTATTGCCGTTTCTTAAATAGTCCATTTAATTGATTTGGTGAGAATGGCGAGGTCGGGTGGGTGAACCGGGAAAGCGATGAGAGAGGCGATACACAGAGAGAGAGAGAGAGGTGATACGGTGAGAGAGAGAGAGAGAGAGAGAGAGAGAAAGAGGAGAGAAAAATAGATGTAAAGCGTTACCCGTGAAGCGAACGTTCATACACCTCCGTTCCATGAAATAAGATCGTTTGGAGCACACATTCGTACACTTTCAAAAGAGTGTTAATTCTGTCCTAAATTACATATATATATATATATATACATACACACACACACACACACACACACATATATATATATATATATATATATATATATATATAGCATATATATATATATATATATATATATATATATATATATATGTGTGTGTGTGTCTGTGTAATGTATGTGTGTGTGTGTGTGTATGATTATAATCACTTTATCGACAGTCATTTATCACACACATCACAACAGGCGAACAATCAGGTCCTGACTGGTTTCGGCATTTTCCAAGCCATTGACGAAGGACTGTGCAGAGTATTGAAGTACAAATGTATATACTACCCAGGAACAGTACAGACCAACATACACAACTGTTAGAGACTACATATCTACCACAGGTCGGTGTCAAGGTATGGTGGCCTTGAAGCTCATTTGGCTAAAATCACAATATACTCTCAGAGGACAATACTGATAAACATACCGGCCATGACAACATCAGACCCACACTGACAGGTGTCAGGGGAGGCAGAGGTTGGAAAACTAATTACCCCCTTACTGTGTTTACAAATATGATATCTTATTTCCGCACATCTCTACTGCCCTGTAAAATTTAAACAATTTCAAATTTCTTTTGATATTAAAGGATCAAGTTTATACATCCCTGGACTGATATTCTTATCATGGCTGTAACTTTTCTTTTATGAAGCTAGATTCAATGATATTCCTTTCCAGTGTGTTAATAGAATATACAATCCTTTTTGTCCATCCCCAATTGATGGCATGATTGTTCTCACTAACATGTACAAAAAATACCACTGTTCCCTGTGCAAATCTACATTTTTATGCTGTTCTATTCTCTCTTCCAGTGTTTCACCATTTGGACAATATAAAAGTTGTCTTGATAATTACATATTTCACTGTTTTATTGTTCTTAAATGTGACATAACACTAAATTCTTAAGAAGATGGGGATATGTTTCATAATATTATCATAAGGCAAGTACAAACAAATTTTTTCTGTTAGGTTCTTTTTGGTTTTGATGTATAGTATTTTTGTCGCTTCTAATACAATTGTTTAATACACTGTCGGATATTTCAATTTCTTGCCTGTGTTCCTGAGTCTTATCTATTTCATTAACAATATATTCAGGGCTATATACATGTAATGCTCTTAAAACAGATGAAAACACTGATTTATTAAACACTTATTTACTTTGTCCGGAATAGAAATGCACATAGGAAGAAATATTAGTGGTTTTCTATACACACTGTATTTAAACCCAATACTATTTCTTCGTATGAGGATATCCAGCACCCATCATTTTCCATTTCCATAGTGATTTTAATTGATGGTACTAATTGATTTAACTTGGCAAAATATGTAAATAACTTTTTTGCCAAGTTAAATCAATTAGTACCATCAATTAAATTCACATTGGAAATGGAAAATGATGAGTGCTTACCCTTTTTGGATGTCCTTATATAAAGAAATAGTAATGGGATTAAATATAGTGTGTTAGAAAACCTACTAATATTTCTTCCTATGTGCATTTCTATTCCGGACAAAGTAATAAGGTTAAGAAATCAATGTTTTCATCTATGTTTTTAAGAGCATTACGTGTATGTAGCCCTGAATATATTGATGAGGAAGTAGATAAAATTAGGAATACAGACAAGAAATTAAAATATCCTGACAGTGTATTAAACAATGCATTAGAAGCGGCAACGAAGACTATGTATCCATAACCAAAAAGAACCTTACAACACAAAAAGTTTGCTTGTACTGCCTTATAATAATAAAATAAAATATCCCCCATCTTCCTAAGAATTTTGGTGTTAATGTCGCATTTAAGAACAATAAAACAATGAAACGTACTTATCAAGAACGCTCCCGGCAATACTAAAGAGTGTGTATATAAAAGTCCATGTAAGTCTTGTGACAACTTTTATATTTTCCAAACGGGTAAAGCACTGGAAAAGAGAACAGAACAGCATAAAAAATGTGTGAGACATGCATAGGGGAACAGTGATATTTTTGTACATGTTAGTGAGAACAATCATGCTATCAACTGGGAAGGGGTAAAAAGGATTGTATATTCTAATAACGGACTGGAAAGGAATATCATTGAATCAAGCTTTATAAAAGAAAAAGTTACAGCCATAATATGAATATTAGTCAAGTGGGATGTATAAACTTGATCCTTTAATATCAAAAAATATGTAAATTGTTTTAAATTTTAGTAGGCAGTAGAGATGTATGGAAATAAGATTATCATATTTGTAAACACAGTACGGGGGCAGCTGCTAATGAGTTCTGCAATCCCGCCTCCCTGACACCTGTCAGGTGTGGACCTGTTGTCGTCTATGGTCGGTATGTTTATTGGTATTGTTCCCTGAGAGTATATTGTGATTTTTAGTCAAATGAGTTTTGAAGGCCACTCCTACCTTGACACCGTGAGTGGATATGTAGTCTCAAACGGTTGTGTATGTTCGTCAGTACTGTTCCTATAGTATATATTTGTGACTTCGACAGTAATACTCTGTATCAGTCCTTGTCAATGGCTTGGGAATAAAGTAGAAAACCAGTCAGACCTACACCCCGTCTCTTATTTTTCACCTGTGGTAATGTGTGGTAAATGAATCATGTATATATATGATAATATATATATATATATATATATATATATATATATATATATATATATATATATATATATATATATATATATATATATATATATATATATATATATATATATATATATATATATAAATTGATCCCTAGTTATCCTTCCCAACGGATCTAAATATTTTTATTAATGAATTTCAAGATATTTACCGCAAAGACATAAATTTTCAAAATCTGTGTTATGGACCTCATTCAAAGAATGAGATCTAACGGAGTTTTTTATTCAGCGTCCAATACTTTCTTGGATTATAATCCCATAATTCCCCATTCAGAGAACCCGGAGATGACGAGAACCCGGCAGGTTATCGCCGCTCACAGCCCAGAGTTGATAATAACGATAATTCAGTCTGATTTAGTGGCTGTGAGTCTTGTATAGAATGTTTTTTTTTCTAATTAAATGAGCAACTGAGATTTTATTAGAATATGTCAAACTATGCGTTCTCTTGATTTTTAACTGATTCAGATATCGGTTCACTAACGATAGTCGCCATGTTCTAGTTTCAAAGCCGAGAACTACGAGGTCAGTTGTGAAAGCTTGACGTGATAGTTGATGAAGGAAGTCTCACAACCAGGAAGGATATAAATACCTGGACCAAGCATCTGCTCATTGCAGGATACTTAGATTGTGGATCCATTTGGGAGGATGTGAATTTTTACCAAGACGCACAGATCATGAGCAGGATACCATCCACGAAATACTTGTAGATTCTAGTGCCATCAGTGCACCTCACGCGGTACACTGTAGGCATTACTTAAATATTTTGTAGTGTCCTTTGGCCTCTAGCTGCAATATATTATCATTCCTTTTACTGTACCTCTTATCACATTAACGTTATTCCACCTATTTTAATACTTGTTTATAGTGCAACTGTGAGGTTTCCCTCCAGTTACACATTTCAAACTTTTTGACTCAATTTTCCTTTAGCGCTGAATGGCGTCTAGATCAGCATAGGCCTTTGGCCTAAATTTTATATACCAATCTATGAATTAAAAGCTTTAGTTATAAAGAAAATAACAAAATTTAAATGTGATGATGATAAAAATTATTATATTTCTAAAACAATTTAAAACTGTTACATAGTATAACTAAATTTACACAATATTTTTGCTAACTATATTTTCAGTATTGTAATTATATCAAGTATCCAGTTAAAATCAACTTCACTGTCTTCTGTACGGTCGAGGTCCTCCTCCGAGGTTCTCATGGAATTCTGGGGCACCATATATATCGGGTAAATGACCCACACTCGATGAGATAGGTTACTACCACTTGGAGGCAGGCCAGTTAGTAGGCCCTCATGTCATGGAGAAGGGTCCCACTTCGTCGAAGGTCCACTTCAGAGGGTTTAAATCTTGGGAAAGCCTGGGGGATCTTGGTTCGGCACTTGCCCTGCCCCCGGAGGGTTCTCTAGGGAAATCATGGTTTGCAAGTATAGAGACCATATTAACTAATTCTACAATACGTGTGTGATCAGAGACAAAAGGAAAATGACCGACGATTTTTGAGAGCCATGTGCCATCAAACTATCATATTATTAACGCCCCGTTCATAGTAATTGTAAGATAAGAGATATTAAAAAAAGACCTGGAATGTTTTTAGAAGTGGAATCAAAAAAAAACTTAGGATATGAAATCACCTTGCAATGATGAAACCACTGCAGAGATGATGCCAGCTGATAATGAAAAGACTCATCCAATACTAACAAGACTGTTGCAAATACAGAATGATGAAAATATATATGATTGGGAATTTGTAGCCAAAACAAAGATGTGAGAGAAGATGACCTGACTGACTGTGGTAACTATTGAGGTATTGCTCTTCCATCGGTTTAGATGATAATGCTTAGAGTAACAGTCCGGTTTAAAAGGCAGGATTGATTTATATCAAATATTTGTGTGAATGTACAGCAATGTGTGGATTTTTAAAAATATCTTCTGATTGCCCTTGTTGAATATGAAAAGGCATTTGATAGCGTCCATAGATAATACTATAGGTCTTATGTCTCTATTTATTCCACATAAATATATAAAAATACAATATGAATTATACATTGAACAGAAAAAAGGTCAAAGATGGTGGTGTTATAATGGTAAAACACCACAAGATTTACAAAGGTTACTTAAAAAGAAATAATCATATTTTGATAGTTTGGCCTCAAGATAAATCAAAGAAATATTAGGATTTTGAGGGCAGAGTATGAATAAAGGGAATGAAATAACACCAAATATAGAGAAAGTATTGATGGGGCTGAGTCTTCCAAATATTTAGGACGAGCG
>NC_089750.1:37345052-37365052 GCF_040412425.1 Macrobrachium rosenbergii
TTGCTGGTATTACGAAGGTGACGTTAAAACTTGCAAGGGCAGGAGTCTTGTGACTCGAGATTCGTTAACAAATAAAAAAAAGACAAATAAATAAAAGAGTAAATGATATACACAGAAAAGCCAATGATAATAGAGTGAGGTATTTATTGTTTATGTATGAATTTAATGTCCGTCGCCAATAGACGACGGCCAGGACTATCTCTCAGCCCAAGGGCTGGAAAAGGAAACCCAAAGGATGCGACCCCTTCAGGAAGAGCTGACATGCATGCCTTGTGCCAAGGTACGGGTGCAAGGGCGTGCCACTTCCCACTCTGTATCTCTTACTGCTTCATAGTAAAATGATTAATGCATTTTAAAGGGGATGATATCCCATATTTTAACTGCCTCTTGTGGTGGTAATTAAAGAAAAGCGGAAAGGAAAGAGCGACAGAGAAGGGTGAGGGATAGAAGTTCCATATGAAAGGAAGGGATGATGTCCCATATTTTAACTGCTTTTTGTGGTGGTAATTAAAGAAAAGCGGAAAGGAAAGAGTGACAGAGAAGGATGAGGGATAGAAGTTCCATAGGAAAGGAAGAAGATAGTGGAGGGCCTAGACATCCTCTTCTGGATGAGAGGTGCCAGGACTTTCGAAAAATTAAGAGGTGGCACTATGCTAAGTTGGCACAAGCCCCAGAAGAGCTCTGGAGCTCTTTGTGGACTACCTGCGATTGCCCACAACCGTGGTAATTCCACCGCGAACCTCTCCTCCTTGGACCATTGTCCTCGGCCGGGGAATCGGAGGGCCCGAGGCCGAAGGGCAGCAAGGGGTGCCATCTGGGTCAGATGCTGCAACAACTGACATAGGAATTTTGTTCGCCAGCTTGGGCTTGGCCTCTGTCCATTTTGGCATGCAGGTGAGTGCCTGGCTGAAGACACTCATCCCCTGGGTGGCAGCTGGAGGCGAAGGGCCACGTCGTTGCATCAGCTCAAGTTCATGGGCGCGCTGCTTGTCCTTTTCTTCCCTTTGCGCGGCCTCTCTTCTCTCCTGAGCCAGTCTCTCTGCTTCCTGTTCTTTTCTCTCTGCTTCTTCTCGTCTCTCTTGGGCCTGTCTCTCTGTTTCTTCTCAATTCTCTTGGGCCAGTCTCGCTGTTTCTTCTCTTCTCTCTTGGGCCTCCCTTTCTGCCTCCCTTTCTTTCTTATCTCATCCATCCTCTCCTGTACCCAGCCTCTTAGTTCCCCCCCTGGGAAAGGCCGAGTTCCTTCCCTGAGGTCATGAAGGATTTGATATCTTCGGTCTGCTGAGTTCTTGCCGTCATTTTGCAGGTGGGAGGGGACACAAGTAATACACAGAATTAATTGTCCCGAGTTATGGGAATTCGGAATTTTCTGGTTTCCCAAGGCACCGACAAAGCAGGTTGAGTGGGGACGAGGACTGGTAAATGATTGGTTTCCCAAGGTACTGACAAAGCGGGCTGATTGGGGACTGGATTGGAAATGGATTGGTCTCACCAAATTACCAACAAGGCGGGCTGATTGGGGACTGGATTGGAAATGGATTGGTCTCACCAAATTACCGACGAGGCAGGCTGATTGGGAACTGGATTGGAAATGGATTGGTCTCACCAAATTACCAGTGAGGTGGTAATTACCAGTGAGGTGGGCTGATTGGGGACTAGAGCAGGAATGGATTGGTCTCACCAAATTACCGACGAGGTGGGCTGATTGGGGACTGAATTGGAAATGACTTGGTCTCCCAAATTACCGACAAGGCGGGCTGGTTGGGGTCTGATTGGAAATGGATTGGTCTCACCAAATTACTGATGAAGCCGGCTGATTAGGGACTGGATTGAAATGGATTGGTCTCACCAAATTACCGACGAAGCTGGCTGATTGGGGACGGGATTGGAAATGGATTGGTCTCACCAAATTACTGACGAGGCAGGCTGATTGGGGACTGTATTGGAAATGGATTGGTCTCACCAAATTACCGATGAGGTGGGCTGACTGGGGACTGGATTGGAAATGGATTGGTCTCACCAAATTACCGACGAGGTGGGCTGATCAGGAACTGGATTGGAAATGACTTGGTCTCCCAAATTACCGATGAGGCGGGCTGATTGGGGACTGGAGTAGAAATGGATTGGTCTCACCAAATTACCAACGAAGCAGGCTGATTAGGGACTGGATTGGAAATGGATTGGTCTCACCAAATTACAGACGAAGCGGGCTGATTGGGGACTGGATTGGAAATTACTTGGTCTCCCAAATTACCAATGAGGCAGGCTGATTGGGGACGGGATTGGAAATGGATTGGTCTCACCAAATTACCGACGAAGCGGGCTGATTGGGGACTGGATTGGAAATGGATTGGTCTCACCAAACTATCGACGAGGCAGGTTGATTGGGGACTGGATTGGAAATATATTGGCTCCCTAGGAGAATTCCCGCACAGGCGAGGTCTGATTAGCGAGAGCACTAGTTTTGCTTAAATAAAGGAGAAGTTTATTCTCAATGGCAATTAGGTGGGTGGTAAGCCCAAATTCATAATAGATATGCAACACACACAGCAGTAGTAAAAACACACAAAAAAACAGAACAAAACAGAACATATAATGTCAAACCCCCCAATAATGCAAACAATTTGGCGGAGCGAGGCGGGGGAAAGCAAAGTAAAATCAAACAAACAAATGTTCACACATTCCTAACCATGCGACGAATGTCGGTCAAGGCTGTTTGCCTCCCTGTCTGTTATCTATAGGCTGTGGGCAGGCTTTCAGTGATGGAATGAATGAATAAAGGTAATGTTTGTAAACAGATGCGGTACTTCCCCAAACGGAGGGAAAGAAACGAGGTTTAGTGAACTCTATCAGTTCTTCACTGTGCCTAGCATGAAATAAGATTTCGCCCTATTGCTAGACGAGAGAGAGGGTAATGAGTCAGCGATGCTGGTCTGATTTTTTGAACATGTGTTTGCAGTCGATTTCTTGCGCCTACTTAAAGATTCAATTTCGAAATCACATGTTTTCACAGGAGGAATACAATCACTATTCCTTTAATGGGTTAGAGCCTAAATAACCTATATGAATGGCACGCAAGTAGTGTGCAAAGGCTTTCAAAAGCTGAATTTCAGCGATCCTCTCTCTCACATTTTCCTTTTGTGATGCGCCTAATAGAAAAAATTCCTAGGTTTAGCAATGTTTGCTAAAATTTCCTATGCTAAATAAACAGTTTACTTACGCAGAATTTCCTCGGCCTGTTGCGCTGGTTTTTCAAAGGTTCGTAATCTATCTCATATCCAGCTTAGCTGAGCTAATTGCTGATTTTACAGATTGCAACACAAACAAAGCAACAAAAAGGGTGGGGGGGAATTTAATCGTTATGATAATCCTGGCAAGGTCACCATTTTTATGTTTCCTGGTGCAGGTAGATTTTAAGTCTCAAAATTCATTACTTTACTCTACAATGAACTTCTAAGATAACTAGGAGCATATAAAACAGAAAAGAAAAGGAGCTTAGGGCTCATTCTCAAAGGGAAGAAGCGTGAAACACGTGGGTACAAAAATAGGTATATTTACATAACAGACAAGATCAAAGGTAAATGAATTTAATCAAAGTTAAATTCCTGCTGCAGTTGAAAGTCCTCCCAAGGTTGGGGGGGGAGGGGGGGAGGAAAAGCTTGTGAATGCCAGGAACACGGGCCAAGGAGAATTCTGCTACGATCGTCCTTCTGAAACAATATGGGACACAGGTTACGATCTAATGCTGGAATTTGGGGAATGCTTTCTACTTGAGGGTGCGCTGAGGGCACCAAGGACAACCTCGAGGCTTGACTAGTGACTTGAGTAAGAGGGGCAGTGAACATGAGGGCTGGGGTTGAATCAAGAAATTCAGGGAACAGGCAAGACACGGGCCCAGCAGTATAATGAATGCACAAGGGCGAAAGTAACGTGACTAAGCAACTCTCTCAGGGTACTTTACCATCCCACAGGAGTGTTGTCCTTCCCAATGGCGTCAGCAAGGGGTCCACGTGTGTGTGTGTGTAGACAAAGTCCTCCCACTAATGACATACTCGTGAGTCATGGATCGGTGGAGTGATGGAGGGGCGCCCTTGCGATGATAAAGGGCTGCAGTTGAAGTTCCATCCGCTCTGGGATTGCATTTCACCGCGTGCAAAAGATACTGGCCACGTGGTTGGGTTACAAAGCAAGGGGCAGCAGTCCAGGTGGCAGTGAAGAAGGTGGGGGCCGGGGAGACTTAACTTGTGACCTGCTACATTCAGGTTCGAGCTGTGTGTGAGAGCGATTGTAGGGCGTTGTGCCCTTTTATTACTTCTGCTTGGGCATAGGGGGGGCGATGGACTGACCCCAGGTCGCAGCTTCTGTACCAAAGAAAGAGCCCAGCAACAATGGTTTCTTTACAGGTGTATTCCGAAAAAGTACTTTTACAGGGTTGGGTATGAATTTCTTTAGTTCTTGTTTTTTTAACTTCAATATGAATACTATTTCAACTTTATTACAAAGAGCTTTTACTCTTTCCTCAACCTGGGCCATGTTTCATGTTGAAATTACATTCTTAACTACTTATTTCAGGAATAACTGTTTTCCAACAAGGCTAGTCTCCAGAAGGCTCTATAAAATGTTGAATGCCAGAATGAATCCAACTCCTACCATGCAACAGTACCGAAAATGAAAATGTATGGAAATTTTCCCTACCTAAATGACAACACCTTTAGGAAGAAATTTTTTGCCATATTTCAAAGAACGTTCGCAGCTGTAGACCTGAAACTAATACACAAGAATCCATGCACTATCGGATCAATATTTAAATTCAAGGATCGTCTTAGCCATCTCTTGTCTTCGAACATCGTTTATAAATATGTTTGCCCAGGATGTGATCATGGGATTTACGTTGGATACACGAAGAGGCTACTACGGATTCACATGGATTCCCATAAAGGTGTGAGCTACAGAACTGGATGTAAACTGTCTAATCCAGACCACTCAAATATAAGAAAACATGTAAAAATGTGCAAAACTGATATTAATTATAAAGATTTTTCTATAATAGGACAAGCCCAGAATGAAAATGACCTCAATATATTAGAATCTATTATCATAAAGAAGACGGTCCCAACACTAAATACTCAAACAACCTCTGTACAATTGTTCATTGCTTAACCTTTTGTTTATGTTTTTCTTCTCTCGTCCTTTCTTGCTCTTCCTGTGTTCTTGAGAAAACTTTTGTTTTAGTCTTGTTACTACTACGGCTTAGGTATGTCCTGTGCCTATTCGCCCCGTTTTTATTTGTCTTATAATTTATATGTATATATCGATGATTTAATGTGATTTTTTGTAAGAAGTTTTTTAATCATTGCTGCCTTGAAAATGTGACTATAGCAATTGTCGTGAAACGTCGGCATAATAAACGAATTGTAACAATGGTGCCCTTTCCCTTCGCATTCGAGATTGTATCCTGAGTCGAGACTCACCCTACTTGGATGTATATGTATGTATGTATGTATATATATATATATATATATATATATATATATATATATATATATATATATATATATATATATATATATAATGTATTTCCTAGATTTCTAGATTTGTAGAATAGTTTACAGGCCGGCAACGGATCTTTCTTCAAGTTGGCCTTGGAGATCTGACTTTACATTAAGGGAAATCATAAAAAGAAAAAAAAAATGGGGATGATTCAGTGAGCTTAGGGCTCTACTTCATGAGGGAATGTAACGTAAACACCTTGGTTAAATTAAGTAATTATATTTACAAAAGGAATCAAAAGGAAAATGGTTAAATGAATTATTAGGAGGTTTGCAACTCCTGAAGATCTTTCTACTGAAGTCTTGAATGATGGCAAGGCACAGTCCAAGATGAGTCCACAGCAAAGGCCCTCTACAATATAGAGGTAAACATTACACGCCAGTAAAAGGAAAATATAACACATACAATGACTCGAGGCTGCACTGATGGTGCCAAGGACTCGAGGAATGAATGCACACTTTACACTGGAACACAGAACATTGACAATGGAACTGGATAAAATGGCACAAGGATAGAGGTAGAATACCGGCACTAAATAAACACTTCTGATGGCAAACTATCTTGACTGAAAAGTCTTCACTCATACTTTACCTTAGGGGAAGAGGATCTCTGGCGAAGAACAACAAGGGACAATCACACATATGGCACGACATACCATCACTTGGACAATCCACTCAAGGGTGACTGTAGAGATGGTAACGAGTCTGGAGTCGGGTGTGGACAGGGGGGAAGGTGGTGGAAGGGGCCTCTCAGCACCTCTCTCGCGCGTACGATTGCTCTGGCTAACTGCTAACCTCCATTACTGACTGCCAACTGCTAAGACCTCCCTGTCCTGGCTCCTTTTAAGGCGTCTGCCAAGGGTAGGGGTCCCAGTGTCGGGCCCGTATGGTGACCGTTGCCCAAGATGTGTCATCTTCCAGGTGTCTTGACCATCTGCTTGCATCTCCCCAGGTGTCCTGTGGAAAGACAATTCAGCCAGCTCAATTTGCCCTTAGAATGGTTGTTTTAAGCAGCTTAGTTGGGCTAAGCTGCTTAAGGGAGTGGCACTCATCCTCTCATCTTCGCCCTTTTTGACCGTGCCCTTTAATGCCTGTTTCAGATAAAGGAAAGGGACAGATCAAAATGTTGATAACTTTAAGTGTTTTGATATCTAGGTCAACTGGGATTGGCTATGCAGCAATGATTCTACTCTCAATAAACTAAGGGCAAATTAAGGGTCAGCTGTGCTCGACTTCTTGTAACTTCTAATAATAATATATATATATATATATATATATATATATATATATATATATATATATATATATATATATATATATATATATATATATATATATATATATATATATATATATATATATATATATATATATATATATATATATATATATATATATATATATATATTATATATATATATATATATATATATATATATATATATATATATATATATATATATATATATATATATATATATATATATATATATATATATATATATATATATATATATATATATATATATATATATATATATATATATATATATATATATATATATATATATATATATATATATATATATATATATATATATATATATATATATATATATATATATATATATATATATATATATATATATATATATATATATATATATATATATAATATAAATATATATATATATATATATATATATATATATATATATATATATATATATATATATATATATAATATATATATATATATATATATATATATATATATATATATGCATTTTTGTATACATATATATATATATACCTATATAATAAGAGTGCATTTGTGACTCAATTATTAATTTCTCATTTTGACAGCAGTCGGCTCACATATAAAAATAGGAGTCTGTGCTTTTTCAAAGTAGGGTAATAATGCATCTATATTTATTCTGACAATAACTTGTAGCGTACACACGTATGTCATGACATTTGCTTTTCAAAGTGTAGGTTTTGACAGGGACGAAAAAATTTAAAGCTTTGTTTCATAAAGATCTTTTCCCAAGTCAGAAGTAACTTAAACCATGAGTAGAAGTAACGGCAGACGCAGCAGGGACAGGCGAGGGACTCGGCGAGACATAGCTCTTTGTTACCCCATTGATTCTATTAAGGTGACCGGCGGAAGCAATATCGATCCTATTGTCTGTACTCTGTGGCTCATTAATGGGACACGTGATAAAAAAAAAAAGATGGGTGGGGGGAAAGACGGAGAAAGAGGAAAAGCTGGACAATGAAAATCCGGGATTAGAGCTCAGGGTGTAAAAGAGAAAAGGAGAAAGAGAGGAAAGAAGAAGAAAGACTTGGTAGACGGCATAAAAAATGAGCAGGAATATTTTTTCTTGTGCTGTCAGTAGTGTGCTGTCTTATTCACTTAAAAGAATTACTAAAAAAGATTAATCGAAAACAAGAGAAATAAAGCGTTTTTTTTATTCCTTTCCTTGTTTTTTTTTTCTCTTCTGGACAAATATTTCTTTAGAGACATTGTGGCATCATTATTTAGTTAATTACTTTTCTTCAGTCCCTCTCAACCATATGGTAGGTACACACGGTTATCAAGATAGTTTTCACTTCTTTTGCTATCTTTAAAACACTTTTAAAATAAGTAAGCAAAAATTTAATAAGCGTAGAAATATTTCATATCAGTAAAATAGATCCTTTAATTTCAGAACAATTGACACATAAAACGAAGTTTCCTAAGATGGAAAGAAAGCTAACCTTAGCTTATTTCCCCGTTGCAACCCTTCACTATTCAGCTCATGGGGAATATTTTTAATTGTAAAACAGTGACAGTAATTTTTTATATCAAACGGTCTTGAGAGAGAGAGAGAGAGAGAGAGAGAGAGAGAGGAAGTTGAACAAATCCCGTGTGGAAAAGCAGTAAAGTAAAATTGTGCAGTCGGACATCATAAAAACCAAATAAATCAGCTCTAATGCAATAAGTAAGCCATTAACAAATCAACAACGAATATCATGCAAAAAAGCGTCATTTTATAAGAAAAATATTAATATACAGGAAAGGTTGAAAGAATATTATGTAAAATTAGGCGTCGTGTGCTTTAGAGCATTGTGGGTTACTTCAGAAATTATTTATACCCTGTATTTATATACATTCAGTGATCAATTCTCCATTAATTGCTAGAAATCTAAATGGAAATGCAGCTTGCTTTGCATCTAATAGTGAGTAATATTTTCTTAGCATTATGTTGATACTAATATAGTAATGTATATTCGGCTTCAATAAATGAAATATAGTAAGCCTTCAGTATTTGAGAAAATGTGAATTGAGTTAGCGTAAGAAATTCATTTCACGTGTTTTAGGGGAACGGAACATTCCAAAGAATATTATGTTCTTGTATTTTGTTTTGCATAATATTACCATTATAAGAATCACTCTTATTAACACTGACAATGATTTAACTGCTAAAACTAAATTTCTAAAACATTCTAAACACTCATGCCACTCATTTCGACCCGCTTACGCATTTCTCTGGACATACTGTCAGTGGTAAATGAAGGGTAGAAATATTAAGACTTCCCCCGTTTATTTGATGGACTGGGTTACTGAAAAATTTTGCCTTATTTGGTTCTTTTCTAGTGAGCCTTTGCATAAGTAAATTAAGTAATTTACAGAGAATGTCTGGAAATTGTCCATAAAATACGGAAATATTTCATCATCTATTTACTAGTAAACTTGATTAGGTATGACACTAAAGTTTGCTTGAAACTATTGTCCTGATGAGACACTGAAGGTCCGTTTTCAGAGGGTGAGAAAATAACAACATTTTGTTCGCTGAATCACATCTCCGCTTTGAGGAACTGCATACGTGGTCTGTTAAGCGAGAAATCCTTCGTTATAGGAATCGTGATTTTCCCCTCTGCCATCTGCATCCTTTTCTAAGCAGTTTGATTGATATTTATTTTTGTCCAAAGTCTTATAAAGAATCAAAGTGAGCACATCGAATAAACATTTCGCTTTACTTATTGTAGTGATGAATACATAATTATAATGTTTTTTTTTTTTGTTACAAGCTGAAACTAATGGTATTGATACAGTACCCACTTTATAAAAGGCATATATTTGGTAAATTTAAATAATCACATGCTATTAAACATGAGATAAGACCTATTGTCTTATGATTTCCAGACAATAAAGGCAAAATCTTTCACTTAAAGGGCCATAGTTGTTCTGTGCCTTTTTCTTTATTTAGGTTCGGTTTTGTTTTTCTTTTGTTTTCGTTTTTCTATTCCAAAGATCTCGTCTTTAGCTCCAAAAAAAGAAAACAAAAATCCCCATTTTGTTTCCTCCAGCCCTAAATATAGTCTTGGAGTCCAAACGAACCCAAAACAAAGCATCAAAGGTTTGAACACATGAACGAATTCCAAGTAACTGAGACTATGAAGCATTTGCTCACTATTGTACCGAAGCAGTGAACCCATTGTCCAAGAGCAGCGAACTGAATTCGAATCGGCCTAGTTCGCCGGGAGATCAAAGCATTGTGTACTCGCATTGAGAGATGAATTTCTCGTTGAAGAATTCCAATGAGCAGGTGTCGACGCTCATCAGACCCTCGTTGTTTTTTTATGTTCTGATGAAACTGAAGAACAAAGCTCCGAATGAACCTCTAGAGTGCAGTTCCAGACGACTTTCGCATTTTTTGACGAGTCCAGCGTCTTGGCTAGTTAACAGAAAAAAAAATAAACTAGAACAACCGAAAAATAAAAGGTAAATGGTAAATGTAAGACTTATGAAGAGAATAACCATATCAGATTATTCTTATGTGGTTCAGTTAGTACTGTATATTAGGTGAAACTTAACTAAACAAATTACATTTAATAAAATTTATGTGAAAGAGGGAGTCGTTCATAACTAGTTGCTTCATTATGCGAAGAAAAGCACAGCTAGCTATGTTGCGGGGAATGCAGTCCAGCTGTCAGTTAAATGAATTTGATGCGAGATGCCGTGTCCTGAGGAGGTCTTTGAGAAAGCATGGAAAACAAGCATCAGCAACTATTGCTATCAGCATATCTTCTCCGGAGGTGTTACAGGGTCATTTAAACTTTGCTCAGTACAGATGGACGCTTGGCCATTTCTTTTATCAAGATTTGCTAGGTTTTTGGTCTCATTCCTGGAACGCTCACTCAGTGGAGAACGGCAGTCCAGGTATTGCTTGATTCAGAGAGCTCTGGAGTTCTCTCATTCACTCTGTATCCGCTCACTTTCGAAGTTTTCCTTCAGTCGGAGGTATATGTATTCATTTTAGTCTGAGGCGAGCTCCTCAAGGGGAATCAAGTTCTGTTCTGTCAGTCTTCACTTACAAAGCTAATCATTCAAATCTCTAAAAGGATCAGTTCTATAAAAGAAGATAGATTAATATTATGTCAGATACGATGGAAATGAATCAACAGCAACTTAGAGACAAAATTGTGTACTATAAAGTTTTTTCTTTTTTTGCTTTAATGTCGAATGATTATTTATTATGGTCAAGTGAGTCATACTTCGTCCTTGATTATGGTTACAGGACCGGAACTGGTGAGAATCTGTGCAAAGTGAAACTAATATGTAAAGGAATCAATGAAACCCGCCACCCAAAAGAAAAACAAGAATTTTTTCTTCTCGCCTGGACACCGAGTGGCTGTAGATGCCTCAAACGAGTAAGGTGTCACAAATGAGAATGATATACTAATTAAAAGAAATACAGAGGAAGATGGCCATTCCGTTTTCCTTATTCTCTCTGTCTCTGTCTCTCTCTTTACATACATACATACATACATACATACATACATACATACATACATACAGACACACACACACACACACACACACACATATATATATATATATATATATATATATATATATATATATATATATATATATATATATATATTTATATTATTATTAAGCAACAAATGACTCAGTAACACCGAAACCAATACACCTTGGGAATAACGTATGCGCAAAGAAAATTCCATTTGTCTGTAAGTTATTCCTAAAGTACAGTGCTTTAGATTAACTGGATGCGTGTGCTGAATAACTCAAAATGAAAAAAAGTCATGCATAAGGTTTGTGAAAAACTACTGTGTACATACACACATACATATATATATATATATATATATATATATATATATATATATATATATATATATATATATATATATATATATATATACACACACACACACATACACACACACACACACACACACACACACACACATATATATATATATATATATATATATATATATATATATATATATATATATAAATAGATAGATAGATATATGTGTGTGTATGTACACGCTCACGACACACTTCTTCCAATGTTTAACAAACTTCGCTTCGCAAGTGGGGGTTATGTGTTTGTTTATTCAGCACTCAGCGTTCAGTGACTTGAGATTTAGATGTGTCAGTCTTTCCGAAGGCGCTTGGAAACCACGGAGATTCCGTCCAGATGAGATCGCAAGTGAATTCAGCAATGGATCGATCGGTGACCTAAACAGTGTTCCGAAGCCACGAGGATACAGTGTCACGCGTCGATGATGGGAAATTTCCATCATTATAGCATGGAACTTTTTGGTCTGGTTACAATCAGATATTGGGTCGTGTTAACGGGTTGTGAATCTGTTCGCGCGTTACGAAATCGCTAAGTGAGAAGAGGCTTGTGATAAATTACTTACTCTTTGGTGAGGACCCACACTAAGAAGACGTGTTGGACACACTGGGAGTTGGAATTCCCACAATTCCATTCGCCGAGAGTGAGTAGAAACTTTGGAAAATTACTAACTTTTATGAACTTCCCTTTGCAGATTGAACTCTGTTTTTGATAATCATTTAACATTTGTCTCATGTGATTCGGTGTGTTTGTAAATTGGGGGAACGATAATTTCTAATGAATACCGCTCCTTCTCTTCTGTACAGAAATTTTTCAATGGAGCCTTGTGGGATTAAACTTGGGGCCGAAGTGACTTTTTTTTTTTTTTTTTTTTTGTACAGACCACAGACTACGTATTAATGGATTTTGGGCGTTTTTGTACAAAGGGGGAGTTAGTTCCTACTTTTGTGATGTCTTGCAACATTTTTATTCCTTTGATATTGGATAATTGGGATTAGAGATTTACCATGCATAATTTTTCATTATTTGGTTTATTGTTGGGCTTGCAGAATAAATGTCCATTCTTTATACTCTGGGGTTTGATTTATACACATCAGTTCAGAAATGGGTTTTCATAGAATTCTTAAGTGCGTCAGTGAGAGAGAGAGAGAGAGAGAGAGATGTGACACTCAGCAAGAGGGAATGCCGGACAGCGCTACCAAAACTTCTTTGCATACACGTCAAGGTAGGTAAGGGTGTAACACACACACACACACATACACACACACACACACACACACACACACACACACACATATATATATATATATATATATATATATATATATATATATATATATATATATATATATATATATATATATGTGTGTGTGTGTGTGTGTAATGTGTGTGTGTGTAATGTCATGCTTATATGTATATATATATAATAAGACTTCTCACTTTTTCTCCGTTTTCATCAATCAGCATTGAGCGCCTTAAAGAGAAATTGCCATTGCCTTCCCCTTTTGTGTCCTCTGCAGGTCATCTGTATACGAGCAAAGGAAAATACGTAACTGCAAATTTAGATAAGCCTGCATATTAAGGGGTGGAGATACATGTCCAAGCCAATCGGACACCGACGACAATTCAACAGACTTCACCACTCTCCCACTGTTAATGATCTCGGATCATAGCAACCAGACAAAGACAAAGTTCGCCTGTAGGTTGTCTTAAGGGTTTATCTAAGAGATCTTGACCGGTGGAAAGTTGTGGAGGAGGAGTTAGTTGCCGACGTAAGAGCTAGCCAAAGCACAAGCCAGAGACGGCTGGGTTGCAGCTACACCAGGAGTACTGACCAGTTGTGAATTCCACATGGCAGGTTAAAAAATCTGGGAAGAAAATCCCTAAGCATCTTGAAGACAATTACATTTATGATGAACAAGCACACTCAGCAAAGAGCATACTTCTAAGAAGGTCACATAGCAATGAGTTGTCAGTGAAGGCATTCATTTCATTAATTCTAAATTTCAATTACAATGCAATAAATGAATAACCAATTGAAAAGGCTACTCAATAAAAATAAATTAACAAAAAATACTGCAGCAAAACAAATTTTAGATACATATCGGTAAATTACTGGAAATACATCCAAACAGTCTGAATACAAGCCAACAACTTATTAGTAGTCCCAACCAGTGCTTTATCCAGCATTTGCTAAAGATTCGCTCTTCATTATCGTCGTTGACTTGTTTTTAACTTGCTTGTGTTAAGGATGCGATAAGTTACCGACTTGCGTTTGTAATATGTTATACTGTATGTAGACACACACCAGTGTAGCAATGCTCAGCTACCGCCAAATAAAATACTCATCACTCTTTTCCTCGTACATTATTATTATTATTATTATTATTACTGATTTATGCACTGAAAAATATCAGTTTGCGTTGTATGATTAATAATTAAATGATGTAAGGCAGGTTAAGAACATTTTACACTATTTAATTGGATATTTGTCAAAACTCAGACTAATTCTCCATTTCTCAATTGCAACTGAGAATACAGGGACAATAATTTACCAATTATTGTCCCTGTATTTCGCCCACATCGATCTCTTCCAAAGATTGTCCTTGTTTAACAAAAAGACTTAATTACATTTTAAAAACTTTAGGCGCTGCCTTTGAACGCCTATAAATCTTGCTTTTCTTTGGTTTATCGGTTGAATTTGTTTTCCTTGAGTTCCGGACGACTGAGAAACCCGACAACTTGGAAAATTTCCTATTTCCAGAATTAAAATATAATTCAAAATACCTTCTACAAGCACAGTTCTTAAATTAGACACGAGTTGATACTTTAAAATGCTTTTGGTGTGCACTAGACGTTGCTCTAAATAACGATACTTTATTCCATGAAAACAAAGTACTATTTTATAAAGGTTAGTGTTGTCAAATCAGGAAAGATGCTTCAAATAAAAACGCGTTTAGGTTACACAAATATAACCCTAGATGCTCGTTAGCTTTGTTACATCAGGAATTAGAGAAAAGGTGCATATGAGATTTTAGTCAAGTTACAACAAAATATTATCAAAGATTTTACTTTCCTTTACTTTGTTTCATTCAATAATTTATTATGTTGAACACTCATCGACCCAGGCATTTTGTCTTTACTAATAATAATAATAATACTAGTGAACATCTTGAGTGTACCATATAATTACGGACGCCATATTTGGTTAAAATTATTTGAACAAAACCTGATCTTAAACCTTTTTTATTTAACGAATATTTGTATGTGAAAGAAGCATCCATTAGTTTAGTGCAAAATACTGATCAGTAATTGATAGCAACTGATATCGTTTCCTATATCCGCTGTCATTATTTCTAGAGATAATATGATAGAAACAAATTATTTTGGTCCCATGGCAAAAGGATTAAATTAAAGACTCGGGCCAAGATATCCGTGATCGTGAAGCTTTGAATCACAATTATTTTAATGGGAAAATTCTTAAAGTATTTAAAGACAGCATGTGCCAGACTAAACTGCGGTCGGCCTTTTTCAAGTGTTTTCATGAAAGTTTGAAGGAGTAGAAAGGTAGGAGAAAGTATATATATATTGTATATATATATATATATATATAGCAAACAACCAGACATATCATCATTTTATAAGATATAAATATACATATATATACACATATACTATATATATATATATATATATATATATATATATATATATATATATATATATATATATATATATATATATATATATATATATATATATATATATATATATATATATATATATATATATGTGTGTGTATGTATATATATATATATATATATATATATGTGTGTGTGTGTATGCACACACACACACATATATATATATATATATATATATATATATATATATATATATATATATATATATATATATATATACATATATATATATATATATATATATATATATATATATATATATATATATATATATGTCTGAAGTGTTCCAAATACTTAGTTATTACACTTAATAATCGTAAATTTCAAAACTTACCTCACTTACAGCCAGATACCTGAACTCTCATGAAAAAAGACTGAATACTCTAAAAGTAACAGAGATCCCTTAAAAGACTTATCAACAATGTGAGGTATCAATATTCAAACATGAAATTCACTAAAGTATATTAAAAAGGGCATCACTCTATTAAGCACTCAATAATTCAAGTCACTTCAACAAAAAAATGAGGGAACAAAACTTATCACTCTAATTCACTTACAAAGTTAATGGTGTTCAATAAATGAAACGGTATTGAAAAATCTTAAATATAAAAATTTATTCTCAATAAATCAAAATTCACAATTACTATGAAATTAAGTTACTATATCTTGGAAACACAATCTTAATTAATGTTTGAATTTTTCATATGAAACAAAATTTAAATCTAATCAAAAGTGTTAAGATGTGAAAAAAAAATAAACAAACAATTAAAAAAACTCAGAAAATGCAAACACAAAAAACATAAAAAAAATGCAAACTATCAAATCACTAAATTGGAATCAAGATTCGCTTTTTCTTGACCAGTTTATCAATCACAAATTTTCAAAAAAGATAAGTAGATATAAGTAACACCCAAAAAATTTAAACCAATCTTAATCAACATGATTAAAAATTTAAAATAAACCATCGTTTCAGTTGTAAACATTACAATACCTGAAAACCGCAGTTGTGGTCGTTACTAAAAAATACCTTATCCCTGTAGAGGCGCCTTTTCACACATATTCACACTTTTACAGTGCTGAATATTAGATCTCACAAAACAAAACGGAGTGACCAACAATTATTTACTTTATGTTACAAGTTTAATATTTTGAGAGAGAGAGAGAGAGAGAGAGAGAGAGAGAGAGACAGACAGACAGACAGACAGACAGAGAGGTGGGGGTTGGGGGTTGGGGTGAGGGGGAACCAGCACAAAAGTCCGTTGGTCTCAGTATGAACTAAATCTTAATGGTTTCGGCAAAACAAAACTTTATAGAAAGTTCTAGCAAAGCTTCCGGTCATACGTGAAGCATTCAGATTTGAATTGACGTAACCAACACGTGGCTCAATGCAATTCAGACAAAATATGTTGCAATAAATCACCCTCGTGACTTTAAGACAGAATGGTACGTGATCAAATGATACCTGATCATCTTTGCAAAATTCTGGTCTGAGGCTCCGTTAGCCTCACTTCATGATTACTAATTTTCTCCTCTCTGTAAGGTTATCCCTAGATTTTATCTGACCACTTTAAAAATGTATTCTACAATATCTGTAAGTTTTCCGAGTTTCAAAGATTCTGTTCTTTTAGCTAGACTTTTTTTTTCATCTTTATGCATTTCCCCAAACATAAGAACTGTGATACCAAGATCAAAAGTGAATAATTTCCTCTGTCTCTTCTTTTTTCTGCTGTTTTAGTAAGACCCTTTACAGTGTCTCATATATATTAAGTTACTTGAAAGCTGTTTGGGAGAAATAACTCCAGTTGCTTATTTTTTTATGAACCAGTTGTTTTCTTTAAATGTCCTCAGTTCCTTTCTTCATTACAGTTAATAAAGCTCTATGAAGGCTTTATCCATTGGTGTTCTCACGTTATAGGTGGTTGTTTTGTTTTCTTTACGGACAACGTGGCGTCAGTGGTAATTTATCTGCTCAATTACCTTTCACGTTCCTCATTTCTAGATCCTATTTAGATAGTCTGATGACTTTGTAAAAGTAGTAAAAATTTCCAATATTTTGCTACAGTCAATACTCCCTGTATTATTCAGTTTTCTGGCGGTCTCTTTATCTCCAGTGCAAGGCCTTAGAATTTTCTTCCTGCTTTCATCTAAGCGTCGTTTCGTTTTCATTCTGAGTTGAAATCCAGCTCTTTCCAATCCTGATGAAATTCTTTTCTTGCTTCCATCAGACCGGAGGTAGATATGGGCTCTAGGTGGCCCAGTCCCCTATCCCCTCAGTTAAAGACAGCAAAATGGTTGGGAGTGATGAACATCCATCCATCCATCCATTAATCCATCCCTTATTTGTAACAACAATGACATCGCCGATAACTAGGTGACCAATGACTTTCTACCTGGATCATATTAATAGCCTATTACCGTTGCCTTTCATACTCTTGATTTCAAGTTTGAATGATTGAATTGACACTCAAAATGCTCCCTTGTATGACTAGCTTCATCTCATAACTATATATATATATATATATATATATATATATATATATATATATATATATATATATATATATATATATATATATATATATATATATATATATATATATATATATATATGTCACATATGTATGGGGAGAGAGAGAAAAAAATTATTTTATTCATAAAAGAATTTTATATTTATTGTACTAATTTTCACTACAGTATACACATCCAGTTTATTCTAATTTGTTTTTTTAATCCTTCTATTACCATATTACCATCCACAGGTTTTGTTTTGTGAAAACTTACTGGTAAAGTTTATTAACTTTTTTTCTTGTCATAAGAATCTGAGGAAATATTGATAATAAAAATAATTATAATAAGAATAAAGTGATAGTCATATACATCACTGAACTCCATCGTCCTGGCGTTCATTTTTAGGTCATTCTATATACAGTAACTACCTAACATGAAAATCTTTTCAACGCACAACCATACTCGGTCATACTGAGGCGCTACATAGTTTCGCAGAGCGACATAAGGTAAGGTATGTGGGTTGGTGCCCTACCACATACGTCCATGTAATGGATGGAACGAAGGGTGATGAAATAATACTGTAGGTTCTTTAAAATCCCGTATATTGACAGATATACAGCGGCGTGAGGCTGGAGGAAGATCCATACATCACAACAGAGTGACCACAGGACAGTAACTAACTATGCATCATATAAATGGCGGGAAACAATAGCAGTGTTGCCGCATGTAATTACATTGGTGCCACGATGCGTAACATAGCTAATGATATACATTAAATAACATCAGAATAAATGATAATGTGCATAACATTAAGTAAATAAAGCATATCTCTGAAAATACATTATACACATGAGTGCATGTAATTGTATGTGCACTGTAATAGTATCTGATATCTATACAAGGTACTGTAAAAATATTAAAACAGGTTGGAAAAGCTTTCTAACTTAAGAATAAATTTCACCTCGTTGCAAGACTATTTACAGTATTGTTGCCGGGATATGAAAATCAGTACACCTGCTGTTGAATTTCTTTTAATTAGAATGAGATTATTGTTACAATGCCAAAAAATGCGTATGTGACCAAAGAGACAACTAACTCACAGATACTGTCTTACATCTATTGTAGTGCTAGAGGTTTTGAAATGAAGCAAAATCAGGCCCAACATTTTAAAGAAAAGCCAAAAGATTCAGTTTAGTTAAACAAGTTGTGTTGGAAAAGTGGCAAAATTGCGAACTTTATCATCTAAATGTTGACTGTTCAAGAGAAGTGTACGTCGCAGTGAAAGTCAAAGCATTAGAAATACTCTGAAGAGATCACCAGATCTCAGCGAGGAAGAAGCCTACAGTACAGTCAAAGGAGCAGCAAAGCAACTAAAGAGAAAAACGAAGGGTGCGCAATAGTGAAAGGCACAAAAAACGGAACTTTCTGAAATTAAAACTGAGAGAAAGAACAAAAGCAGATGGCCAAGGCTCCTCAGCCTGGGCCCCTCCACCCACCCACCACTAACCGAACACAACCTCCCTGGGGTCCATGCCTCTGGATCAAAGACTCGCCGCACCAGTTGGAACAAAATGCTTCATTCATCCATCAATATCAGTCAGCTTTTACGTCTTTGATCGATCTATTGTGCTTAATTTTTCATATTTCCTTTTCTCAGTCGTCTCCCCTCTGCCTCCTCCCTCTTTTTGAAAAAACTATTCCGACGGGTGATTACTTTTGTCGGCGATGGAACACCTAAAATAGCCTAGACACGAAGCGCTTGAAAGTTATGGGTGTCGGTCACATTAGGCTATATATATATTTTTTTACTGGCTGAACAATATACCATCATTTCAGGGCCCTAATTCCTTTTCTGTTTTGTATGAAGGGCATGCAAGACAAAGAGGTGGCAAAGAATACTATCCGTTAAATGTGTATAGGATCATTTAAGATACACAATAACAATCTAAATTTCTCATCAGAAAGACCATTTCACAAGCGTCATGTATGAAGTTGACGAGAAGGCTTAGAAAAACGCTATTTCTCTTGTAAACTTCGAATAGTTCGTTTTTATCTGCAGAAAAATCTCATAGATAGAG
>NC_089750.1:37370052-37372552 GCF_040412425.1 Macrobrachium rosenbergii
TCATCTCATGACCATATATTATCAGACTTGGCACAGCCTGATTTGACTCAAGTGTCTCCAATATATGTTTTCACCATTTTAGGGCAATAATAAAATCAATTATGCTGTGGAGGAATATTTTATACACCTTCTTCCGCCAAAGCATAACAATAGTTTTGGGTTTAGGGGTGGGGTGGGGGACCAAGGCCAATCAAGTTAGGCAAGGTTAATGTAAAAAGTAGTTAACTCATATAATGCTTTCATGACAAAGCAGAAAGCTTAATGACTGACAATCACAATTTTTTGTTGGCAAACATATGACAATTAGATTTTAATGAAACCTGCTACATATATTCACATGTCCAGTATGAAGGATGAAAGGTCGAGGTCGCAGCGCTTTTGAAGTTCAAATCTATTTTTTACAGCGATGAACTACAAAAAGAATTCCTAAATGACGAATTTTACTCTTTTTGATATTTAAAAGTCAAAAGGCTATGTCACATATTTTCTAAATTTTGACTGCTTTACAATATTCTAAATATTTACGGCATTATTTTTATATATACTGAACAATTATAATTGTAAATCCTTTCTGACTTTATTTATCTGGTCACTTAAAGTTCCCAGGTCAAGGTCACATATTTTTTGGTAGCCAAATGATTCAGAACTAAGCCACCATTTGTCATATCCTTTTTACATAGAAAAATTATAGGTATACTCTCCTAATAGCTAAACTTATTAGGTTTGACATTTAAAAGGTCTAGTTGCAGATTTTCAGTGATGCAAATTCATCATAGCCATGTTTATAATTGTGTTATCATTCCATTTTGACATATTTTAACAATATTCCCTATGATTATATTTACAAGAATTGCCCTCGAAGGTAAAAGGTCGAAGTCATAATTTCAGTGTTTAAAAGCTCCACTTCTTGCTAAATTTCGGCGTTATCTTGTTATCATGATGAAATAAACAGTAATTCGCTAATGATTAAGTTAAGTAAAAATAACGTTCAAAAGCAGTAGGTGAAAGCCCAATAGGACGTGACGATGCTTTCTTAACAAGCTACTGTATACGCTCTTCTCAGCCGAAAAATGGTAACAACTTCATTTAAGGGATCTTATAACTTGGGATCTCTATAAACACATTTTTTCATTCAAGCAGAATTAGATCATTTCGTTATGTTGATTATACCATAAAACCCCTGAAAAACTATTATTTACCAGATACTATGAAAATCTTAATTTCTAAATGAAATTATAATGGAAAAAAAATAAGGAAAATGATAAATTTTTTTAACTGCTAAGGATATTTAATTTCGAAAGCAATCCCATTTTTGTAAGTTACACTGAAAATTATATACATTCATGTTTCAAGAAATGGATTCGACTCCTATCCTTGGCTACTTGTACTGGTTGATTAGACGGACCTTTAGATAAGTAGGAAACATTAGTAAAAAACTGTTTAAAATTCATTAAAAAACATGCAAAGCAAACAGATCTCAAACTAAGATGGAATAAAAAACCTAGAACCTTTAGAACGAAATAGCAAAAGGAATTAGGTCTCCGGGTAGCGGGGCTTCTGAAGCCGGAAGCTGTTAAACTTTCGTTTAGAAAAATGGTTCCTGAGGTTAGGGACATTTGTTTGGTGAAGTTTGACAATATTTGCAGAGACTTTTGGTAATCATTTAGCTTCAGCTATATATAGTTTCTCTTATTTGGCACTAGCAATATTAACGCTGGCTGCCTTGAAAAGAGATTTACGGACAGTTAAAGACTGCTTATTAGTAGAATTTCCTCTGGGAGATCTTCCTTTCGCTTGCGCTTCCATAATTTCCTTGATGGCCTGGCCCCCTAAATAAGACAATTTACGGTTACTATTTATTTTGCTTTTTGGTCTCTGGATTTCCATAATGGTGTAATTAACGATACACTGAACATTCTCATCAATAATAGCAAGGGGAATCAAAATAAAACCATTATTTACGAGACAAGTTCCATCCAGCTACGTGTAAACAAAAGACTGTGACGTCACTGAAGAAAGAGGAATTACAGATGACAGAAAATAGGTATGAAACATTTTAAAGACAAATGCTTGGCATCGTGGATGGCCTCTCGAACAAAAGTATTCGGAAAAAAAAAAAAAAATCAGAAAGACAAAAATTTTCCGATCATCTATCTTTTGACAGGTTTCTCTCTGAGCCACGTGGCATTTACACATCCATGGGATTTAAACTTTTGAGCGCTCAAGCACGCAAAATATCTAAAAACGTAGATAAATAACCATGGTACCTTACTGGGGCATTTTCTAATTTTCATGTTTGGGGTTATAGATACTTGAAAACACCCGGTCTGTTTACATACAGTTGTAAGCTCTTGGCGGAGCTATGTTTTCTGCTGAGCACTAGCGTCTGATTAGACTTGAATAATGTTCATTGAATCTATGACGCAGGATGTTGTATTTGACTTTGTCAAGTGGAACAATCAAAACAGGAAAATTTGCGATTGAATTGGATAGAATCATG
>NC_089750.1:37377552-37420052 GCF_040412425.1 Macrobrachium rosenbergii
GAGTTAGACATGATACCATAGGGAAAATACGGAAATTCCATATGTAGATTAGATGTTGATGAAAAGGAAATGTAGATAGCTTGGCTATCTTCGTGCAACCCTTGGAGGCTGTGGTAAAGGACAGTGTCAGCTGTGTTGCTGTGAGCGCCAGAAAGTTGGAGGATTGAAGCATACCTCAATGAGAACTATGAGAAGGGAAGATGTAGATAAATGGAGATCTATGGAAGACTCCAACTGTCCTCCTTTTTCTACAGAGGGTAGAGAGTCTTTTAGGGATGAAGTTGCTAGCCTTAAACCTTTTTCGCCCGGGTTGTGTCCTACCACGATCGACTAAACATTTGGTACCTAACCAAACCCCTAGATCAGCAGAAGCACAATGGGTCCAAGTCTCTCCCTTCATTGAAATCATACTCTGGTTTTTAGATGTATGAGGTTAGGCTGCAATGTCCTCGTAACTGTGGTCTTGCTAAACTAAAAAGAATGCGATCTCTTTCCTTCAGATGGAAAAACGTGGTACCCCAAAAGTGAAGATTGTAATAACAATAAATATCGACGATGGAAACTTTCCCTCCGAACTTCCAATACTTGTTACCGAGTCTGCATATTCTCTTTCCAGCATGGCGGTAAACTCGTTACATTCGAAATCAACAAGCTTAGTCTTGGAGGCAACATATGCAGGTATTTCGGTTCTCATCTCGCGAGTATCAGACTGAAACAACGGCACATACTAAATTCTTTTGGCTAGTACCATTTTAGCGAAAATGATAGTTTATGTTGCTGGGGTATTATATCCTTACCGGGTTAGAAATGTCTTGCTGAAAAGACGTGCACAGGGAAGTCTTATTTTAATTTTTTTATTAGATTCTTGAAATGAAATTTATGTAGGATTCCAGCAATAGACAACGAATCTACATAACACAAGTGCAAGGTTTATGGCGGCAAAGGTCCCCTAAAAGTTTAAGTTCCTTAGCATATAGGTTTTGAAATTGCAATTGCAATATCAATAAAATAAAATTATAACACCTTTGAGGCCTTATGGCGGTAAATTATCCGAAAAAAAGTACTTATCATTAGCGCGCGAGTTTGGGGGTTCTTAAAGACAAGACATACAGTAAATTAGAACCAAGCTCACGCGTCTTCCCCCTAATCTTTTCCTGACTAAAACAAGGAGAGCAGCCAAGCTGATTTCTTTTACCTTTCTCAAGAAATTCAGGGAAAACAGAAGCGGAAGAACAGATGCATGAATCTTTAAAATAATTTGAAATGTGTTTGATTTAAAAGTTTTCCTTTAGTGTACACAAGCAAATGGCTCTAAGACTAGGCGTGGACGACGACATTTTGCTAACTTGATGTAATAATCATATTAATGATTTTGCAGAAGATATGACAAAACTTAGTTCTTGAAACCTATGCTTATTTTGAAATGAGCTTTCTTTAAAAAAGTTCAGTAGCTAGTTTCACGAAGCAGCGATGCTTGTATATTTCTTAGTATTTTAAGAGAATAATATTAATAAATATTAATGCTGTAGTGACTTTTTTGGTCGATGAACTTAATCTAAGAGAGCACTGCGCAATATTTTGCTTCGAGTGAAAAATGCCAGAAAGGGAAATACAGGAGGCATTCTCATTAGTAGTGGAGAGGTTTAACTTAAAGAAAGGTACGAAGGAGCTGTTGTACGTTGCTGGCTAGCGGGATAGAGCAATGGAGCCTCTCTCCATCCGCCCCTCAGTACCCGGCCCAAAGCCGTCAATAAGAGGAACAATGAGTTCTGTGTTGCATAGAAAACGGGCATGCTGGAGGATTGGGTGTTGGAGGAGAATACGAACAAGGAGGTGTTAAAGAAGGGTATTCTGCTTCTTCCCTCCTCCTCCTCTCTTTCTCTCTTCTTTTCTCACGCGTCTTTGGATTTCAGCGCTCCTCCTCTTTTCGAAGACTCCCAAGCCTCTCACAATTCCAGAAGTCTAATGGGAATGTGTCATTTTCTTGCGTGTGTGTTCTTGAAGGGCTTTCAAGAGCCGTGTGTATGTGCTTGGAATGCAAGTGCTTATTTGGCGTGTATATCCCCTTGCGTTCAGCCACGCTTCTCTCTTTCTCTCTTTCTCTTTCTCACTCTTTGGGGAGGCGAAAACCATCACCTGGATTATGACTCCGAAGAATGAAGTAACTGGAAGACTTTCTGGAGAGAAATGACAATAGCAACTGTTCTGAGATGCAGCAGCTTCTCTTTCTTCTGTGCGGGTTTCCGTTGAATGCTGTGTCAAAGAATAGGAGAAATACGAAACTCAAACGCCATACAGGATGAAAAACCGAAAATCTACATCTCAAATATCTCCCTAAGCATTTATATAACTTTTCTAAAAATTTTAAGTTATCATAGTTTTGTAAAGCAGGTAAAATTATAGGGGCAATTTTATCAAAATCTTCATAAATAGCTAATGTATAGCTTTGCTTTCCTCAGTAAAATGGTTACTAAATACCCAGTATATATTTTCGTTGTTATGTCAGCAAAATGGAACCGCGAATCAAAGTCATCTATAGCTTCTTCAGATTTTATCTTCAAAAGCTATAGTAAACCTCTGTCCAAAATTTTTATACACACCAGTCTGTTATTATTCTCTCTCTCTCTCTCTCTCTCTCTCTCTCTCTCTCTCTCTCTCTCTCTCTCTCTCTCATACACACACACACCATATTACATACACACAACCATTTGAAAAGGAAAATGTCAGACATGAAAGCGCACATAAACACAATATATACGCGCATACATCAGGTCCCACAGCTGCCAACATCAAGGCGTAGCGTCACCTTAAAAGCTTTATTAAAACGCTAAGAACATCAGGTTTTACTCCGTGGAGGTGTATTGTCAACAGAAGAAGAATAATAAGAATTCCAAGGCAAGAACGTTTTCTTTCTTTTTCACTTTTCTTCTGTGAATGTGTTATTAATATTTCTACGAATGACGCTGTGTGTGTTTTTGAGACCAAGCCATAATACCTTTTTTTTTCTTCTTATGAAAAAAGAAGCTTTTTAGAGATGTTTTTTCACTCAACATTCATTTGCAGTTTTAATTTTCCTCCTCTCACAACTTATAAAGAGAAATCAAGGGATCTCAGTGAATGGAACCTGTGAATAATACATTCATTTCTCTTTATTCATGGACTTCACAGGATAGACTTTAATTCTTCATATACCTCTAACCCCGTCTCCTTGAAAAAAAGAAATGCCTGTTTTCACACCCCTTTCAAATCTCTGCAAGAAAACATTTCTCCACCATATCGTTTTTATTTGATTTTCTATTCGAGACGGAAGTGAAGTAGAGAAAGGAAGGGAGGGGAGAGGGGACCGGTAGGGCGATGCTCAGCCAGAAGTGTTTGAATAATAAATAATATTAGTATTTGAGGAAATAGACTTGCGATTAATTCCTCACTTCTTCTGTGCTCCAGAAAGATTTAATCAAATCAAAGGCCTTTCTCTTTTTTGTGTGTTTATATTTGCTCTAAGATATCTTACTTCCAATATTTGAAACTCAAGTGAGTAAAAATTCCATGTAACGTGGTGATAACACTAGTACAGATATTGCGAGAAACTGAAGAGCTAAAGAAAGAAATCTATACCATCCGAGGCTCTGTAGATTAAGTCAACCTTAATTTCATTACACACATACACATGCAGCCACAAGCACGTACGTAGCTAAAAAATCCGCTAGCTTCACATAATACGGGGAACTTTACTTGATAAAGTTATCACCCTAATCTATCATAAAAGGCGTTGACTTACTAGCTTCAGGCGCGCAACTGCCAACAGTTATAAATAAGATATTAGACAAGTTCTCTCTCTCTCTCTCTCTCTCTCTCTCTCTCTCTCTCTCTTAAAACTGGAACCCACACTCACCCTCTGTTCGTTTTATTTATCTGCGTGATCTTATTTGCAGTAATTCTGTTTGAACATGAGCATAAGCGTATTTTCAAAAATGATTATGAAGTCTCTACATCTCTGGCATCGGATAACAAGAAGTTCTCTCTCTCTCTCTCTCTCTCTCTCTCTCTCTCTCTCTCTCTCTCTCTCTCTCTCCTTTCCGCTCTGAACAATCCAAAAGCGTAAAGGAAAATAGCAAAATCAACAAAATCACCATTGAGGGCCACGAGAAGCAAACATGGCCTCAATGGCGAGGCGGAGGCGAAAGTGGCACTACCACATACCCTGGGGAAGACTAGCATGGCACCCATTATTCAGGTTGTTTGTTTCACAGTTTGTTCTCGCTGATGAAGAACAAGGGCTGCACAATCGAGCCCTGGGCGCTTGCCACGATCAAGAATGGCGGCGGCAAATATTTAATCACATTTCACAAAGAAGCCCTTTATCCAGGCTGGGTGTGCCCATCAAATATTCACCTGCTGTGTCAACACAAGACAGACCGACAGACGCACAGACACGCAGGAGACAGAGAGAAAGAGTGGAAGCTTCAAAGTCTAAATTGCTAACTCGTATTTCCTCGTCTTTTCAATCATTTTGTAAATGTTATTTAGATTTCCATAACTATAGCAGTCAATATTAATGTCACTAATTAATTCATATTAAAAAAAATACGCGAATGGAAACTTAATTTAAATTCGACTGATATGGAATCAATTTGATATTGAGGCATATATTAAAGCATTGAATTATGCTAAGAACTACGTTAAAGTCACTGCGTCCGTTGGGAGAGATTGCAGTCATATTTTTTTTTTTTTTTTTTTTTTTTTTACTAGCTGTTTCCGTCCTTATTTTTTATTGCTAAACCATGAGCCAAGAAGTACAGAAAAATCAAGTTTTATTACTGTATATCAGAGTGTCAGTTTTCCGTTTAGTAAATAACTACCTTTATTAAAAGTTTTGTTTTTTAACTAAAGCAGTTAATGTTTTTGGTAGTTCATTGAAAATTACTATAGGAATATTCCAGGCAAGAAGATCAGAAGTCAGTCTGGAAAACTGTTTGTATTAGAGTGGTGTGGATGGAAGTATTAGCAATTGTTTGAATTAAAGCATATATTTCAGAATTATTATTAACCCTTCAGTCACGAAGCCTTTTGTAAATTCTGTCTGTTTCGTAATCAGAGTTGTAATAAGTGATTGTTTGCTTTTGTTCGCTAGCAGTCAAGTTACTGTTCACGAGATGATACTTATTTTGATGTCACGTGAAAAGTAGAATACTTGTATCACATTGTAGCATGCTGTAAATTGAAGGTACAGAGAGCAAAAGGACAAAGCAAGTCATAATTGACTCTGGGGCAGAATTTTGGATGACACACCAGCGTGTCAAGTGATTCCTTTTAGACTCATTTTATTTAAATGAAGATTCAGATTTTATCTTCATCATCACCATCGCCGATTGCAATTGATCAAGTCCCCATCGAACCTCATGTTGTTGTCCTACTTCATTGATACTAATTTTCTCATTAGTTACCAGCAATGGCATCAATTATATTCCTTATAATAGTCAAACATTCTCTGCTCGTCGTTTTACTGCATCACTGAATTGCTGTTTCTACTGTTAATACATTTGTTAGTACTAGATATTAGGTAAAGCGTACATCATCTTTTATAACTACCTAAATTTAATTTGTATGTTCTTACATTCGTGTTATGCAATTCCTATTCAGAGTCATATTTAACTTTTCCACCTTATTTCTCTAAATATAGTATTCTGATGTGGATATGTAGTGGGTCTACTGGTCACCAATACGTCATTTGGCAGCGTATGCCAAAAGAATTCTTGATTTTAATATGTTTCCTTTTTATAGCCAGTAAGGTGCTAGGTACACTAATTAATCATTTAAAATTTTTGACATGTAGTTTTCCTATGCTCCCTTGATACAAAATAACAAATTTTCGGTTTTAGCGCAATCAGATGCATGAATGTTGTGTATGGCAAATTAATATATAAAAGAATGTATGAAATAATCCTTATTGATCAAGGTTTCAGTATTTCATGTGTCAGTGTATACAACCTTTAGAGCATGCATATATAATCACATGACTAACACAAGACATTGTTTCCTAGAAACGACTTATACGATGATGCTCAAATAATCACTGATTTTCTAGACTTCCATTCACACAACACAGTTAGATGCAGAAAATCACAACGAGAAAGATGGTTTAGCTATCGATAAATATATTCCCATTAAAGAGCACGAGCCTTCAGCTGATACTGATTGATCTTTACCCTTTTGAGGGCCCCATACTGTATTAGTACATATTAGAAAATATGCTAATGAAAACTGAACTGAGATACAGTCAATTTAATAATCTCTAAAACATAGTAGGGCACTCATTTTACAGCCGAGGTTCTAGAAGAAAAACGCTCTTTTTGGTGAAAAAAAAAAACAACATTCGTCTCTTACGCAGAGCTCTACCGAAACATTGCTGTAATTACTCCTCCGTTGGCTTCATTTATCCACTTTTACTAAACTGTTTTTTACATTTTTTTAATTCTACTAATAAGTATTTCTTCTTCTGACGTTACTTCTTTTGTCAATGTGGAATTCCACAGAAAAATGAATTTTCTTAAGTTATAACCAGTATGCAGTTTTTATCGATGAATTGCAATTGAATTTTTAAGGAGAATTTTATTGATTAGCCTACAAATAAAATAGGTGTTTAAGTAACTGTAATTAACATATACAAGTATCCAAGTAACTCATACCCATTTATAATGATAGTATTACATTCTAAGTAATACTCATACTTGGGTATTCATACATTTTAAGTAATAATTATGCAGCGATATCACAGTCAGTTTCGAATGATGCAACGACAACTCATTTTACAATAAAGAAAATAGATTAATTTACAAAAATATTTCACTCTCATCTGCAGGGTACCCCACACAGGAAATTAAATTATATTTTACAAGTTGGATGCCTGAGAAAACATTGTCTTATTTCATCACCCTGCTTATAAAATGTTAGCCAGCTAGATGCACAAAGATAATAATACATCTCAGAGAAATTTATATAAGCGGATATTTCCCAATCTGTGCCATCAAATTAATAGTTTAGATAAATCCCCATTACCATTTTGGCTCAAACCTTTACTGTCTACTGAGTAAGTTACTTGTGGATCGATCACTAATATCAGAAGGAGCAACATCATAAAAGCATAAATTCTTATAAGTACTCAAAGATATCATCAGAAAGCTGTTAATCTTATCCAAGATAACCAGTGATCACTTCCAGAATGGCTAAAGCCATTCTGGGGTGAACATTCGGAATCATAAGTTTTGGTGCTGGAAACTTCCCGCGACCATTAAGGACACTAACTGTGTCACAAGCTGTGAAGGAATGGAGTTCAAGAAAGGAGTTACACATATACAGCACTAACCAACTGTAACTAATAATTTGCTGATGTATATGGTGTAGTGAGCAATGCCACATTTTACATGCATGTTACAAGTGGAGCTGCACGCTTGGTAAGCAGGGTGGATGTAACGTTTACTTCCTTTTTGAGATCTGGTCAGTTCATTCACTTCATCTATAGCATCCCAAGTGATTTGAAAGCGTGGATTATGCATGTTTTATTTTTATCACTAGACAACAGCGAAATTAGCCAGTTTCTTATTACTGGCACCACAAGGCAGTAGATACAACCAACGCTGGCTTAGAAATATGTTAATGAAATGAATTCTTGTATTTGCACCTATCGTGCTATTTTCAGCTTCTTTGATGCTTACTCCAATGACCTGCTCTGAGTACAAAAATTATCACCTGATCGAAAAATTTTCCGAAGGTGAGGTTATTAATCTCCATCTTCTGGATGACACCGCTCCACCCTTGATGCATCTCCATAACTTGTCTCCGTTGTCAGTATGTGATGCCGAAGCATCAGTGCTCATATTAATGATATTCCATCATTATACGTTAGGCCAAGAGATGGGACCAAGAGAATATTTCAGAACATCCTTCATGGGCCATTTCCTTCAATAAACAACATTTATTACATGATCTAACAATTGCTGTAGAGGCTCCGCAAGTAATTGTTTGGATGTATAGTACCTGTTATTTTTCAAGGAAACCCAGCATGAAAGAGGCTCTGAAACAGCTGCCTAGATTTTTTTTTATAGAATTTTTTTTGCAAAACTTGTTGGCTTTTAATTTAATTTTAATTTGTTGTCTAGTGGTAAAATTAAAACATGCATAATCCACGCTTTCATTGGGATGCTATAGATGAAGTGAATGAACTGACCAGATCTCAAAAGGAAGTAAACGTTACATCCACCCTGCTTACCAAGCGTGCAGCTCCACATTTACCCTCCATGTAGCTGATCATACAGATGTGCATGAACCCAATTTCTCCTTATTTACATAGTCTAGACCACTTAGAACTTGGAAGACCCTTGAGATACTGAATGACAATGTCATCTTTTGTTACGTGTGAAGTTAGTAAATCAGTATAAACTGTAGCCCTTGTAGTAACGCCTTTCATCACACTGAGAAACTACAGACATGCAGTGAGGTAGGATGACTAAATATACACAATTTGAGAGAGAATCTATCAAAGACATTTCTTGAACGTTTTATATACTTATTCTATTTTTACGATGGCTATGGTTATTAGTTCCTTAAGAGAGTTACCAGTGGTTACCTGTAGTTTTGCTATCTTTGTTGACAGTTTCTTCTTCAGTACGATCCATTGGTATGTGACTATAGTGTTTACAATTACTGAGTTGTACTGAGAAACCTCCTTGTAACATGCACTGTTGGAGTTGTGGGTAAGTCTCCAATATCAGGTACCAGGCATGATTTGGTGTGCCATAAGTGAAACACCAAAGGATCATAATGTCAATTTCAGAAATGGAGAGCAAGTTACCTTTGCTCGATCCTTTGATCAGTTTTTGCAGTTTATATACCAGGTCAATAAATGATGCCCAGAAGGATGCCAGTTGAGCTGGTTTCTTTCATAAATGATCAGTTCATAAAAATAGTCATGGCGGTATTCCTCATTACTTATTCCATATTGTCATGTCTAGCATCACCTTTGAGGGTCTTAATCTCAATGATAGTTTTAAGCATGTTTTTATTATTTGCAATATCTTGTTCCACTGGTCAAAATGAAATTTTTGCTCCTGCCAGTGTGACCAGTACTTCATAGATCATTTTGAAAAGATACAAAAAAACATTTTTACTGCTGTCTCTCAATTAAAAAATTTATTGAGCATTTTGCAGGTATCCCTGATTCCACAGGAAATTTTGTCAATCTAGTAAAAAAAAATCTGCTGTCTGATATTTACAGCAATTTGCATAAGGTGAGCTCTTCATGCTTCCTACTTGATAACTTTTACGTGGAAACCTTAGTAAAAAAAATGCAAACTATCTCTCTGCCAGAATCTGACTAATTATTGACATTTATGTAGTAGGAGTATTGACTGTTAGAATATATCCAGCAGTGTCAAAACCCTTTTATTGTTACAATGCCTTGTACTGAGGTTAGAACATGTACTGCTGACTTGTCCCTGGTAACGGTGAGGTATTCTCATGATCATTCTTTGCTTTTTTTTATGTGGTTCCCTTCCATTTTTTAGTCCCAAAGTCATAGCATCATGACTGATAGTCCAATACTTTCTCACATTACATTCATGATGAATATCCAAAGGAATAGTGGAAGTTCTGTGTTTTGCTCTGGACAATGGTTTAGTATAATTTAGTGGTAGTTCACCCAGAAGAGATGGTGCAGTATCCACCCCCTCAAGGTTTGAGCGAGAGATACCTTGTCCCAACTTTACAAGGACTTTTATAAGGTCACATTGCCCTTAAATGTTCGGAGTTCCCGTGGCAACAATATGTGACTGGTAGGAACAACCATTTCTCCACTCATAGCATAGGGATAGTCTTGACCAGCTAACTAACAGTGCACTTACGATTCTGGGTCTCGTCGTGTTTACCTCCGGTGATTAGCAGATTGGAGAATATCTGGAGATTCTGGCACATTATTGTATTCAGAATTCAGTCCATTAGGATGTGAGGCCTGGGTTCTGGTCCCATCTTTTATTATTTGTCCTTATAAATGGCTAGCATGAATTTTAAAGGAATTATCTACTCTTAAAAAATTACAATGAACTTTCCACTGTTCTCAGAGGAAAATTGAGCAATTTTTTTTTTTTTTTAATTTCTAAAAATTTGTTCTCAAGAATTGGTCTTTACAGCATCATAGGCAAATGTATACAAACATCTTACAAAACTGTCAATCAGTTTAGTATTTTTCCAGCATTATGGATGTAGAAAAGAAAAGAAAACATACATATGCTTGGACAACAACATGTGTGACTTCTGTTCAATTGTTTTCTAAGGTTCACATTCATCAGTAGACTGTCCCAGTAACAGGACTTATGATGTCATTGGTATTACATGAGGTGGTGGAGGCTCATATACTAACAATGACATCTTAGATTTGTGTCTCCTGATTGCCGTCTTAAGTTCTTTAGAGATTTTTTCCTTGTGGTTTTTGTGAACGAAAAAATTAAACATTCTCCTTGGCAATATAACATATCATTAGATTTTTTTTCTTCCAGGTGCAAGATAACCTCAAATGTTTATTTTATTGAGATTTTTCTTTTCAAGGCTTTATCATGTTTGATTGTACTCAGCAACATGTTTAGGACAGATAAGAAAAGGCTTTCTTTTGAAAAAGACCACATTTTTGTTGTTTTATCTTGGTATCACCATCGTTCTACAGTTTGCACTAACCTAGAATATATTATAGTATTAAATCAACACTATTAAATCTAAACTAAAATCTTCGGCATGATTTACATAAGCAATTGTAAATAATGCAAAACTTGTATCAATGATAAATTTCAGGTTTATTCAGAACTCAGACTTAAATAGCATATGTCACGTAATATACTGCGATATTCATAGACTACATTATGAAATGTAATATGCTTCCAGGTACTGTGATTTTGAATTATGTATGGAAGGTTTAGTTTCTCCAATCAGGCCCTGAGCTCTTAATTTAAGGTTTCAAGAACCCAATACTTTTCAAATGTGACAGCATTCTCAGGCAATGGGAAGGCTGTGTATATTAGGAATAAGTTCCTAGCTCCTCAAATGAATTGTAATACAGTGTAAGTGACATGAGATTCAAGGTGTAGAGAATTTCGGTAAACATAACAATTTTCATTTGTTCCACCTCTCAGAACCAGACACAAGAAGCTAAGCAAATCCTCCCAGATTCTTAAAGGAACTGCAATGAAATAGGTGCCATGAGATCCAAGATGTAGGGATTTTTGGCAAATATAACAGTCTTCATTTGCTCCAACTCTAAGAATCCAGATACTAGAAGCTGAGCGAAAGGCCTTTTATCGGGGGAAGAGGGGGGGGGGAGGCTGGTGGGAGGATTCGAAAAGAATTATGGAATTCTGTTTTACCTACAACCTGCCAGTATCTCAGTTTTTTTTTTTTTTTTGTACTTTACTTCTGGATCTGGCTGTGAGAAAATTATAAATGAGGATACTTTGAAGTCTGGCAACTGCTTGGTCATTTATACACGGATTCTCCGTGTGTTAAAACCAGTACTGTCACTCGCCAACTGGGGAATCAGATTTTGTTAATTACGTTAATAACTGAAATTTAGCAGGCTGTCCCGGACATGTCTTACTCTTGTACGATGCATATATCAACTCTCAAACAGACTAGAATGGGGTTTTCAGTGATCTTTTGTTTCTGGATCTGTCACTGTTGTCTAAAGAATTTGAACCTACTGTTCCTTTAAATGAAAGTATTATCCACAAAAAGAATAGCCGTATTCTGGTTAACTGATAACTAATTACAGACATGGTTATATAGAGGACAGGAAGCTTGTTTGATGTGGATTTTTATTCCTGACTATGAACTGTAGATCAGAGTTTATGCTTCAGTGGAAGATGAATACAGTTTGACTGTATAAGATACTAGCTGGTACAACCCAGAAACATAAATGGTGGATTACTCTTAAATCTGCACTTTTTTACTATTAACTCAACAGTTCCTTACTGTCCAATAGTAATTCAGCAGTAGCAGAACAATGAGAAATTCAATGTCTCTTGATTTTCTGATGTTAAAATGACTAGTTCATGGTATTTGATCCGGCTAAGCTAAGAATCTTTTACTTGACCATGATGTTCATGGAGATGTACACTCATGTACCATTTTTCCTTTATGTTAATACATTTATATCATGGTTTGTCTATTATTTTTGTAAGTTGGCTAAATTGGGTTCTTTTTGCATTTGCTGGAGAAATGCTAACGATGATCCATTATAAATATATGTGACTGTAGCTGCTCTAGCCCTCCGATTACGATCCAATTTCTGTAACTTCCGTATCATAAAATATTGGAACATCTGTTGACACAATGTCTGTCAAGCTATACTACTGTATTCCCTAGTTTGTGGCTTGACTTTCATAAGGTCCTGGGTGCTTTTGATTATCTTCTAATTTCCAGTACTGTATAGATTCATGCAATTGGGCTTTTCTTTTAAGCTGCTTTTAATATTGCTAATGAGGCCATGGCTTTCAGGCTTCAACAGATAGGAGTTGGTGGAACATTTCTTATTATAGAATTTTTAGGTAGAAGGTTGAAGAGTAATTGCTGAAAGGCATTACAGTGACCACAGAAATGTAATATTTGGTGTTCCTCAAGGTAGCTTCGTTTAGCCATTACTTTTTGTTCAATATGGACGGTGTGTAGTTTGGCCATGAAAAAGATTTTTACTTGCGTAGTTGATGCTATTTTCTTTGCATCAGTGCCATTTTCTGAGTATAGATCTTGTGGTTCATGAATCTGGTGACAGGGATTAAGACAAACATAGTGCAAGTTAATAAAAATCACGGTGGATGAAATTAAACCGTAGCCAAACTCAAGACATCACTATTAGTCGGTTTAGACCATTAGATGACCCCATTCCCCAGAGCGGATAATTTTATTCACTAACTGTTTCTTGAACGACATGCAACTTATCTAAAACTACAAATTCACTCTATCTTTTTCCAGTTGCACAAAAAATCAGTATGTTGAGAAAGTCTCAAGATTAGTTGTAAATCTATCCTAAGAAAATATTTTTACTCTTATTCTGACATGTTTTGAAGACTGCTCCCCTAGTTGGTCTTCAGTATCTAATTCGCATCTCAAATAGTTGAACAAAACTTCAGCTCTGTTACAGATCTTTTCAATTACAGTGTTATCAACTTTTTGAACCATTGTTCAGTTAGCTTTTTGTGCATGAGCTATGAAAAATTACATTATTCTGATCATCCTCTACATTCATGTCTTACCGGACTTTATTGTCCACCATTTATTACTAGAGATGTAGTTAATTCTAACAGTTTCGCTATAAAATGGTCTAGAAGTTTTATTTCTGTTATGATCAGGAGTCAATACTTTTCCCTAATGCTTTTCTGTTGAGCGCTCTGACATGAGTCTCCCCTCATAATTTGTTTGTTTTCTACATTACATTTTAAAGTTATTTGCTTATCCTTATTATTTCTAATTTATTGTTTATTCTTTACTTCTCCCTTTCCCTTACCATACTGGGCTGCTTTCCACATTTGGGCCCCTAGGCTTAGTGCTTTCCAGTTCTCTAACAAGCTTGTGTACTCTTGTCAAAATTTAATATCTATTTTATATTTGAAAAGGTCATGTATTTTTGGCATGTATGTAGTAAGATAATCAAATTGATATTGGCTACGTTTGGTGCCCTCAAATGAAACTCACTAAATGTAAGTCATTACATAGTTGGTATTTGCGTATGTATGTGTATTAGTTTAACCTAATTATGTTGCAGTTATACATTTGTGGCACTGTGAGGAGTTCCAATTAGGAAATCAGCTCCTTTAGTGTCATTAATGGAGAATAACTTACATGTAAATAGTTGATGACAGTTAAAAGGTTTTTCTTACTTGGCAGATTTAATGACCATATGTATGAAGTCCTTGGATCTGTTGAGAGTTCTCTGCTACACAACCTGAGATGTAGATTAGAGGTATTGATGACAAAGATCACCTATGAATGGGAAATGTTTATATCCTCCTTCCCTCACAAAATCACATGAATCAAGTGGCACAATTATTCATGCAAGAGACGAAGGTCAAGTAACAGACTGAAAAAATGTTACAGCACTGTATAAATCAAGCGATATTTTACACAGACTGATAATAGAATCATGTTTCATTGATAAAGTGAGTAACATGAACCTCAGTCCCTATTTTTATAAAGTTGATAATGTAATGAAAAATGAAATATTTACAGAACGAAAAGTATGAAAGAGCCTCTAACTCATAAGACAACAAAGGTAACAGTTATTTATAAATTACTCTTCATAATAACGGATTGTTTGCAGTACTGTAATACCTACTTTTGTAAAACTACTAATTAGATAGTAGATCTTATTCTTTTTTATGTAGTTTTTTATCAGGCGAATGCGATGTAGCATTATTGTACCTTTCTCCTGTCTTTCCCTGTGATCATGTCTTGCAAAATAGACGAAAGCTCGGTGTCTCCGAATTTTCCTTTCAGTTTTCCTGCGAGCCCTAGAATATTTTTTATATGACACGGAACCATTACGGCGTTGGATGAATGACTCTAGATGCATCTATCTGGTAATTCAAGTTCTTTATAAAGTTTCGGAAAGAATGAAAATTTTAAAAAATTAAGATAAACGATTATAAAGTATATTCTGGAGTAGACTACTGATGTCTAATGCGCCGCATCAGTTATCTCTTCATATAGTAGATAAAAATGTCACATTCATATTTCAGGTCGAGATTATTTTCCCATATAAAGCTTTTTAAATAACCATTATCGAAATGCATAAACTTAAGTAACAGGAATTAGTTACTTGATCGTCTGAAAGATGTTTGAAAATAGAGAGAGAGAGAGAGAGAGAGAGAGAGAGAGAGAGAGAGAGAGAGGCTCAAGTTTTGATGGACAGTGAGTAAAAAAACAAAAGTAAAAGGCATGGAAAACTAATATGGACTTTTGATTTAGTAAAAATAATCAGTGCCATAACTGAATATAGCAGCCTAATGAACGACAGTACTGGATGGAACAGAGAGAAAAGAATCCCCTTTTCCCGTTAGCAATTGAAATTACGAGAAGAAAGAGCATTTACTTTCTGTGTTGAATGGTTGCTCTTTCCCATGAATATTCCATACATGAGTGCCGTCCCTTGTGATCCCTCAACGTAACTGGAAAATGTGCGGTACACAAGTATAAACAAACAAGGCGGCCAAACAAACCAAAGAGCTCGTTCACGAATCTCTACTTTGTCCAACCCGCTTTTGCCCTCCCAAAAATCGAAACGGGTACATACAGGCATAAAAACAACAAACACTCTCAAAGGATTCTAACACCTGGAATAAACAGTGCTACAAAAGGAGGCGCAGAAGCGAGGGGGCGTTCAGTGTGTTCTCCCGTTTCTTCTCCTTTTCAGAAAAGAGTGAAAGACGTGGAGAGAAAATGCTACCCACACCGATATGAGCAAACATAGACTAGCAAACAGACATACACGCACCTGAAGCACAAACAACGGGTGAGGAAAAAAGAATGTTGCGGACGTTGCTTCCTTTATCTACTCAATCTTCGAATGTCATAGTGTTATACTGTAATACACTGTATTTTGTTTCATAGTGCTACAAATCCTGTAACCACAAAAAAGTATTTCAGTTTCCTTCATAGTTCTGACAGACAAGTTTCTTTTCCATTAAAAATAAAGTGCACTATCAAAATTAAAGGATGCCATAGAAATATACAATAGAAGAGTGAGCTGTAAAATGATGAACCTTATATGGTTATTTATTTTGCTTTTTATAAGAAGAAAACGAATCCTTCCGTTGATCACAACGATCAACTCGATTCGATTGTGATACGACTGTTATCCTTACCCTTGTCATCGTCGAAGAATTTTCCTTTTTGACTATCTGCTTTTGGCTTTATACAAATGCAACACCCTCGTCTTGTACTTCGACATTCTGTGCCTAGGTGCTTTGTTACATGCAAACACTTCTCCCTCTCAACTAGAGTATCGCACATAACACAGGGGAGAAAAGAATAATAAATTGCATAAATGAGACTTCAGACATTCTACATAGTTGTAATATAAGCATAATTTCTGTTACGTGATGAAATGAAAAGCTGTGGAGAGCTGGAAAAAATCGGTCTTCACGTTTTATGGACTTCACATCTGCGGGAAAAAAACCCAGTTTCTCGAGATTCGTTACGAAGAAATCGCTTATTTGTACAAGGAAACTCATTTTTCTTTTTCTCAAAATAGAGAGTGCTCCATTTACACCGAAAAATTTAATGAAATCAAAGGGAAGAAGTAGGTAAAAGAGTCAAAGTGAGTGGCAAAGAAAACATGAGCCAAACCTCCTTAGGCCAAAAGCCTCTCGGAAATATCTGGTCAAAGGAAGATTCTTACAAGCCTCGATTCTGGCGTCCCCTTCTCAAGGCAGGTTAAGTGCGTCGAGGTGTTATGAGTTTCCCCCATGAATTATGCTGGCCTAGAAAACTAATCCCGACGGAGAAAAGGAGAGCAAACACAAAAGTAAATATGAAGCTCCGACCTAGAGCACTTGATGGCCCTGACACGAGTGCCAACGGAGTAGAGTGGAATAACCAGGAGATGAGAGAATGGGGAGGTCGGGGAGGCGAAAGAAAGATGTCGAGCTGAGTTAGGAAGTGATGGAATAAGGAATGTTTTAGGTAGTGAGATATACAAAGAAGACAGGGATATCTTATTCTAAACTTGAAGCTTGAAGAAAAGATAGAAATACTGCTGCTTTAAAACTCCGAGATGAAAAACTCGTTTGTTCATGTTTAACATAAATTATTGGGTAATAATAACTAGAAGTAATAAATAAACTGTAAAGACTCAGACACCTACATCACAAGATTGTCACAGATTCCCCCTCTGCCGCAATATACTTAAAACAAAGCCCATCAGATGTGCGTAAACATAGTATCTGGAATAAACATAGTATCTGGAACACCTTGAAAAGATTTTTTAGAATTGATGATGAAGTTTTAACATATTTCTTTTGTACTGATGATTTAAACTAAAGGAAAGTCAGCCAGTATTTCGGAAAAAAACTTTTTGTCGTCTTAGCCAATAATACGGATAATTAACTGTTAGATACATGGAGCCTCCGGACCCTTGCACTACTACTGAACTTGAGATAAAATAAGAAAAAATGAGATATAAAAAACAAAGCTCCTTTAACTTTCATATTTTTTCCGAAAATTTTTAGGTTCTGCAGTCTTAATAGTCCAAGTTATTCCAGGTCATAGTAACGGAGGAATCAAATGAATAAGAAAATGAGAGTTCTCTAATCAAAAAGATATAACTTCATAGCGAGTAAATATTGATAGTTGTTCGCTTCAGATAGGCACCCTTGTGATTTTGTTCTGTGAAAACTATTATGCCATTCGTCATGGAACCATAAAATGAATAAATAGAATGAATAACTCTCATATTTAAAATCTGGGCTTTTCTTCCAAAAGCAAGTCTCTTCTTTCTCTTAGAGATTAAAAGTTAGCAAAACAGGAAGAATACGAAACAATCAATGAGAGGAAGTAGGTAACCAATTAAGAGGAGACTATCTGATCGTTCCTTACAATAACTGACAGTTTTTTTTTGTCTGTCTATCTTTTTATCTATCTATCGATCTATCTACATATATACATAGATGCATATGAACAGATAGATAGATAATTAGACAGAAAGACAGACAGACAGATAGATAGATAGATAGATAGATAGACAGATAGATATAAGCAAAGCTGGTTTGGTGTAAAAACTGAATCTCTTTCCACCATTAAGCATATAAATTATGACTGTGGCACTGACCATTGGTATCACAATTTGGAGCCAATGGTCACTCTCACATTCACACTTCAACTGCATATTAATGCATTATCCCCAAGTGCTGGAAAGTTGCCTAACATCAGCAATTAAGTTATGTCATATCGGTTCGGAAACCCACTGCGTATTCTATCATACACTTCGCTTCTCAGCAAATTATCTTTTATGCCATGCATCTTCAACAGTCCCCTCATTACATCACCATTGGTACTATCACATATAGAGGTTTCCTTCACTTTCAAACTCCTCGCACAACGCAAACAAATACTTGACCAACAAATCCTCTTTTTAATCATAAATAAAATCATAATAATATACCAATTCAATTTATGCACCTATAATCACTCTGACCTTTATTACCCTTATTCTTGTATAATGAAACAATGACTCGTCCCAATCATTCCTTTCTAGCCTTTACTTCATCCATATATACCTAGGAAGTTCTAGTCAACAACTTGCTCACTCTCTGTACAGTACCACAGCGTCCCACTTGTGATCTCAATAACTATTGGTATTTTTCCATATCTCAACCTCGTAATTGTCTTCCTAACATCCGCGACAGTTACTTCCATCAACTCGCGAAAGCTTACACTACCTCATTCCACTCTTACATCACATAGTATTACCAAATGTTTAAAATACTCATTCCACGGATATGTGACTACGTTCTTTTTCAGAAAATTAATCATCTCTACATTTCCAACTATCATCTTGACACCCATCTGTTCAATACCGTTTTTTATGTATTCACTTTTACGTAGAACAATTTCTTATTCTATCCATAGGACTTTTCATATTAACCATAATACCCTCTTAGTTACTTTCCTTTTCTATTGGTTACCTTGCATGCTATTCTGTATACATGTAGATGACCATCATCTCAGTAATACAACTGCACCTCATTTCATTTGTTTTTTTCCTTCCTTATTACACAACTCTCCTAACTTCCTGTAGCCACAAAACTACATGCGGACATCCATGACCATGTTCCGAAATTTTAAATACTTTACATACACTCCTTCCGTATCCATGTAGTTAATGCAAGCCCTTTTTTTTTTTTATTTCACCTAATATGTGAGTCTCACTGCCTTCTCATAAAACTCACTGGCTTTAACGACATTTACAGCAATATTTTCATCAATAAATTTCGTTTATTGCATGCTTGGATTCAACCGAAAGATGAACTGATCTAACTCCATTTATTCTTCTTTACACCAGTACATCTCTCAACCTATTTTTCCATTTACTCCAGCAACTTTTTCCCCTACCGTTTCTATTTCTTAACTATACATATGAAATTTCTTCTTATAAACCATGTATTAATATTAAATTTCGCATGGCCCCATTCTTATGAACAACACTCTCCTTGTCTGTCACGCATTAATGTATTTAAATCACGTAGTGCAACCACCCTTCTTATCCTCAAACATAACGATCCAGATTCAGGCTTTCATCGAAAAATTTTCGTTTCTTAGAATTTTCTCCTGCTAAATTTGATTTAACCCCATAATCCTTCAAATAATGCTTTTGTACTCTTTCACTTGCTCTTTCTCCCTTCTTAGAGTCTTTCTGACACTACAAGTACTGCCCATACTGTAGCTCTACATCTTTCAGCTGCACAGGACAAAATACTTCGTTATCCCTCGCCAGCCATTTCAGACCAGTTTGTTTATCTTCCATACACAGATATTAACCGTTCTAACAGATTCCCTATGGTATACGCAACCCATGAGCATTTAGCTAACGGTAATTACATACACTCTTTAGTTCAACTAAAACGTGCAATGCAATTCTTGTTAACAATAAGGGATTAATCCGCAAAATGCATCAACTCTAAAATTTAATTTTACAAAAAATCATAAAGTAGCTGATAAATAAGGAAGTTATTAAGCTATATATATTTATATATATATATATATATATATATATATATATATATATATATATATATATATATATATATATATATATATATATATATATATACACACACACACACACACACACACACACACACATATATATATATATATATATATATATATATATATATATATATATATATATATATATATATATATATATATATATATATATATATATATATATATATATATATATATATATATATATACATATATACATATATATATATATATATATATATATATATATATATATATATATATATATATATATATATATATATATATATATATATGTGTGTGTGTGTATATGTGTGTGTGTGTGTGTGTGTGTGTGTAAACCTCCTCCTGATTTCTCCTATTTGCAAAATCCTAGACCTCAAAGCACAAGAAAAAACCTACCTTTGAAGTCAACATCGCCGTCTCCATTCATCGGAGTCCTCCTATGAACAGCCGTACCCGTTTTCTAACCCTCTCTCTTATGTCAGAGCTTGAATTAAAACTAAGGCTAGACGAAACTCATGTTCTACCAAAATACAGTTTTATTCCCAAACTTAACATGACAAAAGAAAAAATAAAAAAAAAAGAAGAGCAAAGACTGTCCTTAACTACGAGCAAAGAAGTAAAAGGAAATTCTAACTTTCAGACTGGCAAGTACATTTGGACACCAATCATTTAAACACTCCCAAAATAATGTCAAAGTCTGTCATGACCGAAGTCATAGTTATATGTCAGAAAATCTCTTTATTTTTTTTTCCTCAGATGGATTTGTTAGTGGTCACATGGACCACTAGCAAATCCATCTGGAAAAAAAAAACAAAGGGTCACCTATAAAATAAAGCGTAAAGACATAAAGGCATAAATGGGAAAATTCCCATGTTACAAAAATCACCCAACACATCCCAAAGGTTATATGTGGTAAATATGCAAGATAATAAAAGGGAAAAATATTCAGTAAAAAAATTTCAATGAAACCAACGGAGTACACAATTAACTCAATGTCCAATCGGCCATTTTAAAATGAAAAGATCACTGGCTCACCTTTACTGGCAAAGTCTAGCACCCTCACCAGGAAGAACGTTCACCAATTCAAGTTGCTGCCAGAATAATTTATCTGTATTGGCAATCCATATATTACATCTTAATGACCCCTTTTAGAGTGGACTTCCGCACACACTCATAATTCTAGAGCATTCTCCCACCACTCCTGTAATGTGGAGATCCTGTGACACAATACAGGTGAACAAGGTCAACATTCATGACTAAGTGAGCCAGCTAGATTTCCAAGACCCTTCCTTTCACTCATTGTGAGAACTATAGTTTACAAAACAACCTGGTATGCCCTGACACAAGTGTTCATCTCGCCCCAAGATTTCTTAAACACACCAACACTGTCGGACATTCCATCAAGGATCATATGACATACATTGCAATGCTCCACATACCATATACTAATTGTTTTATAGGAGCTGTCAACGTAGCTCAGCCACCACCTCGTCCTACTCCCTGCATGACCAAGACTCGGCACGAGCAAGAAAATGCATTATAAATTTATTCAGCCACACCATGTGTCACTGCCAGTGAAATCTCTGGTACAGGCTTCTGTTCCACACAACGCTTGTACCCATATTTGATGCATATGGTCATACCAATCATGACCATTTTCATGGCCAGCAAAATCATAATACCGAGAAGAGTGTAGTGTTCGGGGAAGAAAAACTGGTCATCCCCATCCTCAGCGAGTGGAGGAATCGTAATCGCCTCCTGTATTTCTGGAACTTTGATTGAGCCGTGGTTTCTGTGTAATGCTTCGTAAATAACTTGGTCGGTGACTTGTAGATCCGTCTGCTTAGCACCAGGAACCACTCTGAAACAACTCTGCATGAGCCATTGAAGAGATGTGATCCTTGTAGAAGTAACAAATCAGTAGCGTCATCACACACAGTGGAGATCATGCGCCTTCGCAGTAGGTCGCCGTAACCGTTTTTGTTGAGGTCACGCGGTAACCTACTCTCGAGGGAACTGGGCAAAGTCACAATGTAAAGGAGTCTCGTCATGAGCAAGTTCTAATTCACATCCCGTTATGCCTAGGTTCCTTAGAACAAAATCTTACTATCACAAACATATCTATTACGAACTAATACACACCCTTCCTCATAGTCAACTACCGAGGATTGAAACTCCCCTCCTCGAATATACATAGTCTCTATCCCATTCCATGCAACTACTGAACCCTTAAAAGTACTAGGAAAAGGTCTGATAATATACTACAAAAAGGCTTCTTATCGCTGACAGGCACTTCAACAATTAACCTCTTATCAGACTATTACACCTTCAACACCCCATAATACCTGTACAACTGCTCCCCAGTACATATTATGTTCAAAGCCCATTCATGCGCTGTGTTTTTCAAAGTAGATTCTAAAACACGTAAAGGCAACACATCCCCAGAAATATGCCCACACGAGGCTAATATTATTGTTTGAACCTGAGTTTTACTCTCATCTAGTAAAGACTGAGTTTCTTTCTCAATATTTATAAATGTAGTTTGTACCGTAAACAAAAAAACAGTCACGTCCAAGTCACCCCGGATCCCATTAACAGTAAGCTGCAACACATTAAAGGATTTCCTCAATTCTTCATAACTATTCTGTAATTTATCATTCCTCCCGATTTCTCCTATTATCAAAATCCTAAATTTCAAAGCACGAGAAAAACCTACCTTTGAAGTCAACATCGCCGTCCCCGTTCATTGGAGTCCTCCTATGAATAGCCATACCAGTTTTCTAACTCTCTCTCTTATGTCAGATTTTAAAAGTATACCTTAGTTTTACCAGACCACTGAGCTGATTAACAGCTCTCCTAGGGCTGGCCCGAAGGATTAGACTTATTTAACGTGGCTAAGAACCAATTGGTTACTTAGCAACGGGACCTACAGCTTATTGTGGAATCCGAACCACATTATAGCGAGAAATGAATTTCTATCACCAGAAATAAATTCCTCTAACTCTTCATTAGCCGGCCGGAGAGTCGAACTCGAGCCTAGCGAGTGCAAGGCCACAACTCTACCGACTCGCCCAAGGAAGAGCTAAGAGATTGAATTAAAACTAAGGCTGGACGAAACTCATGTTCTACCAAAATACAGTATTATTCCCAAACTTAACATGAAAAAAAAAAAAAAAAAAAAAAAAAAGGGCAAAGACTGTCCTTAACTTCGAGCAAAGAAGTAAATGAAAGTTCAAACTTTCAGACTGGCAACTATATTTGGACATCAATCATTTAAACACTCCCAAAATAATGTCAAAGTCTGTCATGACCGAAGTCATAGTTATATGTCAGAAATTCCCTTTGTTTTTTTGTTTTTTCACTGATGGATTTGTTAGTGGTCACATGAACCACTAACAAATCCATCTGAGAGAGAGAGAGAGAAAAAAAACAAAGGGTCACCTTTAAATTAAGCATAAAGACATAAATGCGAGAATTCCCATGTTACAAAAATCATCCAACACATCCCAAAGGTTATATATGGTAAATATGCAAGACAATAAAAGGGAAAAATATTCAATAAAAAAAATGTCAATGAAACCAACAGAGAACACAATAAACTCAATGTCCAATCGGGCAATTTAAAATGAAAAGATCACTTGCTCACCTTTACTGGGAAAGTCTAACACCCTCACCAGATAGAACGTTCACCAATTCAAGTTACTGCCAGAATAATTCATCTGTACTGGCAATCCATATATTACACCTTAATGACCCCCTTTCGAGTGGACTTACGCACACTCTCTTAATTCTAGAACTTTCTCCCACCACTCCCATAACATGGAAATCCCATGACATGATACAGGTCAACAGGGTTAACACTCATGACTAAGTGAGCCAGCTAGATTTCCAAGACCCAAATTCCTTTCACTCATTGCGAGAACTATAGTTTACAAAACAAACTGGTAAGCTCTGACACAAGTGTTTATCTTGCCCCAAGATTTCTTAAACACACAAACACTGTCGGACATTCCATCAAGGATCATATTAAATATATTATAATGCTCTACATACTATATACTAATTGTTCTTAGGATATATATATATATATATATATATATATATATATATATATATATATATATATATATATATATATATATATATATATATATATATATATATATATATATATATATATATATATATATATATATATATATATATATATATATATATATATATATATATGTATATATATATATATATATATATATATATATATATATATATATATATATATATATATATATATATATATATATATATATATATATATATATATATATATATATATATATATATATATATATATACATACATATATATATATATATATATATATATATATATATATATATATATATATATATATATATATATATATATATATATATATATATATATATATATATATATATATATATATATATATATATATATATATATTTGTGACTGTACCTGGTCTTTCATGAGAGACTCTAGGGCATGAGCAATTCCTCCACACAAGTCATAATAGAAGTTGGGACCTAAGTACAGGGTGGGGCAAATCAAATGCCCGAGTTTTGATAGGCTATTAGGAAAAGTAAAAAAATACTTACAGAATTATTTGTTGTTTTATTTGAATCAGTATACAATGCCGTTTGTGTGATCATCAGGAAGATGCTGGCCATCTGTAGCGATGCACTGTTGATGGCGATGTCTGAAGTTTTCGGGTGCTCTTCGGCACATCTCAATGGGTATTGCAGCAATTTCCTCCCGAATTCGCATCTTCAATTCTTCCAAATTGTGTGGCCGACTTCTGCACACTTTTTCCTTCAGATATCCCCGCAGGAAGAAGTTGCAAATGCTCAAATCAGGTGAGCGTGGGGGCCACTCGACATCACCCCTCCGAGAGACGAGGCGTGCCGGGAACATCTGTCGCAATTTGACCATTGCAACTTGAGCAGTGTGGGCTGTTGCTCCATCTTGTTGGAACCAGATGTCTCCCAGATTTGTTTCCTCACTTAATTCTTCCAATTTCGGTTCCAAAAAGTCTTCCAACATCGCAAGATAACGTTCAGAGTTGACGGTGACAGATCTTCCATCCTCCTCAAAGAAATAAGGCCCAATTACCCCAAATTTGGAAACTGCACACCAAACAGTAACTTTAGGGAAATGGAGCGGTCTCTGGTGAAGTTCTTTTGGGTTGGTTTCAGCCCAATAGCAACAGGGTGGGGCAAATTGAGATGTGCTGAAGAGCAGCCGAAAACTTCAGACATCGCCTTCAACAGTGCATCGCTACAGATGGCCACCATCTTCCTGATGCCATCTTCAAAAAGTGATCACACAAACGGCATTGTATACTGATTCAAATAAAACAACAAATAATTCTGTAAGTATTGTTTTACTTTTCCTAATAGCCTATCAAAACTCGGGCATTTGATTTGCCCCACCCTGTACTATGTACCTAAGGTTGCTCTTGGGCAGGAGCCTAGCACCAATATACCAGTGAATTCTACCCAATTTCACTGCACCTAACCTCTTCACCAAGAGATATGATGGAAATGAGCACATGAGGATGTGTTTCCTTAAAATAAATTTCTGACTTACATCGTGATTGTATCCAGGTCTTTCAAATGAGAGTCCAGGCCATTAGCAATTCTTCCATGCAAGTAATAAAAAAGTTGGAACTTACCACATAACTGAGGTTTTTCCTGGGTAGACGCCTAGCGCTCAACATACCAGCAAATTTTGTCCAATTTCCTGGCTAAGAAGTGAATGAGCACATGGGAATGTGTTTCATAGAAATAAATTTCTAACTCACATCTGGACCAAACCCATCTTTCAGGGCATTAGCAATTTCTTCACACAGGTCATAAAAGAAGTTGGAACCTAAGTACTATGTACCTGAGGTTTTTCCTGGGCAGGTGCCTAGCACCAAACATACCGGCAAATTTTACCCAACTTCCCAAGCAGCAAACAAATTGCTAACATTTCATACTGCTTACCCCCTTCATGGTAAGTGACATGTAAATGAACACATGGGAATATGTTTCACAGAATTAAATTTCTGACTCACATTGGGACCAAACCATGGTCTTTCAAGTGAAAGTCCAGAGTATTCCTCCACATGATTTATAAGGGGAATTGGAACCTAAGAAACCATGAACCTGAGGTTTAACCCAACTTCCTGACAACAACAAACAAGTTGGGTAAAGCTCACTGGTATGTTGGGTGCTAGGCACTTGTTTGGGAAAAACTTCAGGTGCGTAGTACTTCATTTTCAACTCCTTTTATGACTTGTGTGGAGGAGTTGTTAATGCCATAGACTCTAACTTGAAAGACCAGGGCTCAGTCCTGATGTGAGTCAGAAGATTATTTTTGTGAAACGTTCTCACGCCTTCATTTCCATCATATCTCACAGTGAAGGGGTAAGTTGATTGAAATGCTAGCAATTCGTTTGCTGCTGGGTCAGGAAGTTGAGTAAATTTCTCTAGTATGTTGGGCGCTAGGCACCTGCCTAGTGAGTAACACTGGCACCAAAAGGAGGCTGGGTGTTGTGGGAAGGGGGACATACAAAAATAACTGAAAACAACAGATATTAGTGTCCAATCCATAGTTTTTGAGGTCACTGAGATAAATAGTGACACTCTCTATCCCCTTAAGTCCAAGTTCAGCCCCAATACAAAGGGGGGTTGAGAAGTGGGTGGGAAAGGGGTGATGTGTAAAAATAACCGAAAATGACAGGTGGTGATGAATAATCCAGAGTTTTTGAGGTCGCTGAGATGAATAGTACACTCATGATGCCCTTTAAGTCAAAGTTCAGCCTCGAGAGGAAGGGGGCAGTGAGAGGGGGTGGGAAAGGGTGACATGTAAAAATAACTGAAAACGGCAGATATTAGTGTCTAATCCATAGTTTTTGAGGTCACTTAGATGAATAGGAACACTCCAAATGCCCTTTAAGATCAAGTTCAGTACCAATAGGAAAGGGGTTAGAAGGGGTGGGAAAGGGGTGATATGTAAAAATAACCTAAAACGACATATATTGTTGTCCAATGCATAGTTTTCAAGGATGCTGAGATAATAGTAATACTCCAGATGCCCTGTAATTCCAAGTTCAGCCCCTATAGGACAGGTAGGTGAGAAGGGGTGGAAAGGGGGTGACATGCAAAAGTAACTGAAAACAACAGCTATTAGTCTCTAATCCATATTTTTTGAGGTCACTTTACTCTACAATGACCTTGTATGAGAACCAGTGGCGTATAAAACAGAAAACAAAAGGAGTTATACAGGAGCTTAGGGCTCTTTCTCAAAGGGAAGATGCGTGAAACACGTGGGTACAAAAATAGGTATATTTACATAACAGACAAGATCAAAGGTAAATTAATTAAGTCAAAATTAAATTGCTGCTGCAGTTGAAAGTCCTCCCAAGGGTGGGGAGGAAAAGCTTGTGAATGCCAGGCACGCGGACCAAGGAGAATTCTGCTACGATCGTCCTTCTGAAACGATATGGGACACAGGTTACAATCTAAGGCTGGAATTTCGGGAATTTTTTCTACTCGAGGGTGTGCTGAGGGCGCCAAGGACACCCTCGAGGCTTGTCTAGTGACTTGAGCAAGAGGGCAGTGAACATGTGGGGCAAGATACGGGCCCAGAAGTCTAATGAATACACAAGGGCAGAAAGTAACATATATATATATATATATATATATATATATATATATATATATATATATATATATATATATATATATATATATATATATATATATATATATATATATATATATATAATAGCAGCTGATCGAGGCTACTGGCCTACCCCACCGCCAAATCAAAGTCCTTCAAAAAGAAGGCATCGTCCTTACCCCATATAAAAATGGGAAAAAAAAAGCATAAAAAAAAAAAAATATATATGTATATATATATATATATATATATATATATATATATATATATATATATATATATATATATATATATATATATATATATATATATATATATATATATATATATATATATATATATATATATATATATATATATATATATATATATATATATATATATATATAAATATATATATATATATATATATATATATATATATATATATATATATATATATATATATATATATATATATATATATATATATATATATATATATATATATATATATATATATATATATATATATATATATATATATATATATATATATATATTTTTTTTTTTTTATAAATATTTACGCTGTTCGCCCTTGAACATTTAGGGATAGTAATATCAGCCTGATCAAGACAGGGAAATTGCTTTGTCCCACGCTGGGAGCAGCTCAGTTCAAACTAACGTCCGTTGAAAGAAGATAAGTAGCATTTAGCCATTTTTTCCCCTATAGGAAAATTCCCATATCAGCCTTAAAAATAGGTGGTCCTAAGGTCCTTTTTCCTTTCTACCTGTCTTTGGGCGAATGTTTTTAACAGGACCTACGGACGCCTGGGGTGACTGTTCTGACCCAGCACCGATCAGGGAACGAGAGAGAGAAACTAGCCGCCGTCTCGAGCAGACGTCTGGAAGGTGGCCCTGTCCCCGCCTTTGTCTATTATATTTTAGTGAATGGTGGAGCAAGAAACACTACACAACTTCATCACGTCCGTTGTAATGCGCACCAACGCTTCGTCCTTCAGGTAGAGTCTGTGTGCTGTTCGAAACTTCGTCCATTCTTTTAACCTCTTTTCTGTATTTCCAACTCTTTCTTTGTTTCATTCTCCGGCCACCATTGAAGGTAATCGCTTGCACGAAGTCTAGATTAAGCCAAATTATTATATTGTTAGCTTCAACCCCGTTATTCCAGTAAAATACCTAGGATTTAGGGTAAGCAAAATCAGGTTAAGTCTCGATGCTTTGTATGCCTCGCGTCCAAATGTTTGGAAGAACCGTTGCGTTTAAAATCAAATTCATCTCAATTATTCTTGTTAAGGTTAATTACCCTTAACTGGCGACCTTTGGCTAATTAACGACTGTCTTTGAGGTTAACTTTTGGCTTCAAGTGGCAGGTTACGTGTAATCTTGGTTTGCAGGGCCGTAAAAATTACGTAAATTGAATAATACATGATCAGCCAAGACCCTCACACGTAACATTGGCGACCTTGCGTAGAATCTAAAGTACATTTTAGAGAAAGAATCTGGAGAAAAGGAAATTAAATTACATTAATTCCAAAAAATAAAAGTCAGATATCGAACTCCATTTCATTCTTCCAAACAAGGAACGAGGCATAATAATAAGCAGTAAAGAGAATAGTTATAATAACAAGTGTAGCGAGAATTAGCGTAGGTAGGCAAGGGTGCGTCGAGAGCAGAGCAATCACAATTTGTGTCGTTTAAGGAAGGGCATTTTACCGTGTTCGGATCGTGAGTCAAGTCGTTCAAGTAACGAATTCAAAGGCCGAATCGTGGAGCCCGTTTCATGTACACAAAGTAATTTAGAAATCGCGTCGGCAATTCCGATCGTTATTGTTTGCATATAGCGGGAATCATTCAAAACCGTGTCAGTGAAGTAGCAAACAAACTGAAATAGTAATTTTACAATAAAGGTACCGTTCAACAACGTAAATTTACGCAGGCAGGCTAGCATTTCTCTTTTCATTCTTTTGTTTAATGTCCGGGTGAGGAATACGATAACAAAAGACACAAAGTTGTTTGGTAATTTAGTTTTCCATCCGTAACGTAAAACGCTATGCATGATTGGTATATTTGAAGTAAATCTGGATACCTGCATTTGTTTTGTGCGTTGTTTTGAATTTGGTGCTAAAAGGAAATACCCGCCATCTTGGATTCCTCCGCCGTGTTCGCGCGGTTGTTTTGAAATTGTTCAAACTGTTTGTGAGAGAACCGCCATTTGATGTTGTCGTGCCGCCCAAAGTTTTGAAATTTAGGCCTAACGGGACCTGGCCGCCATCTTAAGACCTTGTTATTGTCATTCTCTGTTGTGACCACCCTGCTCCCAGCCCTTTTGGAACTACTTTCTCGGCGTAGTAGAAGTACTACCTCCTAATATCTTAGCTAGACAGACTTCGGTAGACAAAAAACCAAAAGATAATTTAGGCAGGGAAAGATAGGCTTTAGTTAGGAGTAATACCATAACAAGTTCCTATACAAATACCTGCTATAAAAATCATATAAAGAAATTTAAAATTTTACGATAAACTTTTTGTGACGTCGGCTCCCAGGAAAATTAAGATAATAAAGCCATCCCTAAGGAAGCCAAGACGACGCATCTATCTGATTTTATTAAGATCCATGCCATTGTGCATTTATAAGATCTTTGCTTTACATGTTCTCAAGCAGCAAGAAATTAGCTGATTGAAAATCTCTCTCTCTCTCTCTCTCTCTCTCTCTCTCTCTCTCTCGTCATTCAAGTAAGCATTCCTAACCTAAGTGTACGTGACCCTCTTCAAAGAAAGAACGGCCGACACTAGGCTAATTAATTCGAATACAATAAACCAAATACAAGAAACACCTCTGTCCCACAATAGATGAGGACAAGTTAAGAGTAATTACAATACAGTGATAAACTGTCGGTCACGAGTGAGGCCTGCTATCCAGACCGAAGCAAACAGTAGTTTTCACCCTCTGAAAGAAGAAGGGGCCAGCACTGGGTTGGGTACTGGGACCAGCCACTCACGAGGATCTTTAAAGAAAAAAAACCCAAATTCACTTTATTCCACAGTGCCAATAATTTGCAGCACTGTCATCACTTGAATAGCTTACTTCTCTCTCTCTCTCTCTTTTACCTTCCCTTTCTCTCTCATTCGATTGTTGCACTCTGCAGGGGGTATAGAGTGCCTTTCCTCCCATATAGCCTAGTTGGACTCCAGTAGAGGGTCCCTAGGAACACATTGGCACCATAAGTGCCACCAAGCAAGCATCCAGAAAATAAATAAAACAAAAACAAAGGGAACACAGAAGAGAAAGTTCTTCTGGAACCTAACCTGCACCAGTGCCTAGGGATACTGAGTGCCACCAGTGTGACCTGTACACAGCACACCCAAACTACAGTGCCACCTTTTGAAAGGGTGCCACGTCATTTGAAGAGACACTTCCTCACTGCCCAAGTACACCCCGTCGACCCGGTTAGACGCCCTTCCCCACCAGAACCATGGCAGCAGAGCATTATAAAACCTTCCTGGGGCTGGGGACGGCGGCAGGTCTCACCGGCTCGGAACTTACCACCTGGGTTAAGGAGCAAGTGGACGACTTGGCCAAGCGGGAGAAGGAAGAAAGACTCGAGCAGAGGAAGTATGAAGCCGAGCAGAGGAAGTATGAAGAAGAACGAAGGGTGTATGAAGCCGAGCAGAGGAGGTATGAAGAGGAAAGAGAAGAAAGAAGAAGACAGCATGAGTTAGCCTGCAAGGAAAGTGAGCTAGCCTGCAAGGAGAAAGAGCTCGAGCTGGAAAGAGCCAAAATGGAGAATGCCGAAGCTATGGCTTGACAGCAAGCCTCCAGTCCTACACCTGCTGCATCAAACGCTCCAATTTCGAGCATCAATTCCCTAGTCCCCAAGTGGACTGAGGACGAGCCAGAAGCATGGCTGGAGGAGATCGAGGCTCTTTTCGATAACTACAGCACCACGGAGACGGAGAGAGCCTTAATACTAGCCAAGCATATGGAGGAAAAGCCAAGGCAGCGCTTCGCTCACTGGAGAAGAGCCAGAGAGGTAACATGGCGGAAGTTCGTAGAGTCATTACAAAGGCCTACGAGATAACCCCAGAAAAATGGAGACAACGGTTCCAAGGTCTTGCCAAGGAAGTCGGCTGGTCTTGGACGGAATGGGCATGTCACAAAACCCAGTCCCAGTACGCGCTGGTTCGACTCCTTGGCCTGCACGACGTTTGAGGATCTCTTCAATCGGACCATGCTAGAAGACCTTTTCCAATGTGTGCCAGGGCCCTTGCGGTATATCTTAACGATAAACAGCCCTCCACACTTATGGAAGCTTGTCGCATGGCTGATTCGTGGGAAACTTTCAATCAGTCGCATAGCACCTCTCAGTAGCGAATCATCCCTCCAGCCTACCTCTCGAACTCCACTCGCCCGAAGAAGAATGGACTGCCTAGCAAGACCCTGTGCAACTATTGCAAGAAGGGGGCCCACTCTGAAGCTGAATGCCGATACAAACTCGGCACTAATAAGCAGCCTAACCCTACCAGCCAGAACTCCGCTCCCGATTCATCCGCTCAGCCCTCTCCTCCAACAGTTACTGCCGGCCACCGAGCCCATCCAAAAGGCCCGTGCAAATCCTGTGGGGCTGCTAGCCACTACAATGCTGGATCTCCGGCCTGTCCACATCATGTCCCCACCACCAAATTTGTCAACCTAATCAGCACTTCATTTTCTGCTGCTGGTCCGCAGTTTGTTTATTGGATCCTTTACCCCGAGAGACTGGAAACCCAGTTCATCTCGGTGGCCCTCTTCAGAGCACTAGCCTGCCCGTGACCCTTCCGGTCACAGTAGACACTGCGGCAGATATTAGCCTGATCGCCAGGGCCCAAGTGCCAGCCGGTGCTGTGTTTGACGAAGAAACGCGGTGGGAAATGAAGTGGATAGAGGCCACACCATCACCGTTCCCACGGTCCAACTCCAGGTTACAACACCTTGGGGTACGATACCCCACCGCCTTGGCGTGGTAGGTGGAATTCGGCCCGGAGTGGTCTTCTTGTTGGGTCGGGATCTTCTCTGCGGAAGCCCGTCACCAACGCCACTCCGCAGCCACGTTACCTCCTCCACGGAGGCCCCAGTTGTAACTCCCAACAATGACAAACCTCCACCTTCCGCCCACCAAAGTGGTCTGCGGAAGGGGCGCCACCCAACCTATTCCAGGCCTAGCCCTCTCCAATCGTGAAGGGCTGGCCCACCAAGAGGTCCCCCTCCCGCGAAGAGAGATTCAGGAGGAGCAGTACCGCTGCAGGACGTGCAAGCGGGCAGACCACTCCACAAATTGGGAGGGCTGCCCAAGCAAGCAACGCCCAGCGGACGCCCCAACAAAACTCTAGGAGAGGCTACGATCTCCTGTTGGGGCAGGAATCTCTGCCGCAGCCAAACCCAAGTCGTCCGCGAGGTATTGCACCTCCGGACCCCTTGTCAGGCATGCCTGACCCTCAACTGCTGCCAGTGCCACTTGCGAGCACTGAGCAGTGCCAGACTCCGTCCGTCCCGGACGTTGAGCTACCAATGGAAAAGGCCCCTATGCCGGGTCTAAATCATGAGGCGAATCCCCCTCCGGGAGATTTAGGATTCCCCATGCAGTTGATCATCGCGACTGGAGAGCCTCCAGCACCCGAAGCTTCTTCTTTGCAAAATTTGATTCCAGGGGATGAACCCCTGGAGGATCGAAATGGTACCCCTTCCTTGGAAGACCAGGAACTGGCATCCTAGGATGCCGAAGTCGAGATCGCTCTCGCTCCGGTTGTCGCAGCAGCCGGAGTAGGGCGTCCTCCCGCAGCTTTTGCATTTGCCCCTGACTTCGCGCCTGCTAGCCCTTCTGGCCTGTCCCCGGAGTCGGTGCTCTCATCACCTGCTGGGCCAGCTACTGATAGGCCTTGGAGGAACCCGAAGAAGAAGAAGAAGGGGCGGAAGAGAGCCCAGTAGTTGCCGAGCTATAAGCTCATCCTGGCACTAGTGCCCTCTCGGCACAGTGCCCTAACATCTAAGAGTGATCCTGGCCCCTTGCCCAGAGAAGGTAGCCAGTGTGATCTCTTCCTTTTATTTGTACCTAGCCTAGGCCGCCTTAAAGTACGGTACATCAATTTAGTAACCTTGTTCCTTCCACTTACCACCGAGCCGCAGTAATCACGTAAGTAGCCCAACTAATTTCAATAATCTTAACTATTGTGAACTGAGCCACGATGCTCAGGACACGCATGGCTTAAGACCTCCGTGAGGCACCCACCCATTTATCATATGAGGCAACCCTCATGAATTAACTAGTAATTATTAATTGTATTAAACATAAACCATGTTGTAATTTAGTTAGAATATTAACTCTTATGTTGGTGCTACGGTCGGGTTAGGATAGGTTAGGCTAGGGAATATCATAGAATGTACCACTAAGCTAGGTCTAAACCACATCATGATTGTAGGAGGTAGCCTATAATAACTGTGAGCACCTTCTAGTACTATTAGAATTAGGTAAAGTAGTGATTAGAGCTCATATCCTATCTAGGTTAGGTAGTTCTGTAGCTAGGTAGGCTAACCAGGACTAATCTGCTCAGGGGAAGGAGAGTAACCTACGAGAGGCGAACAGCTTGTTTAGTATAGACCTTCACGCCCGAAAAGGGAGTGAAGGCCCTCTTAAAGGGGGAGCTTTTATAAATATTTACGCTGTTCTCCCTCGAACATTTAGGGATAGTAATATCAGCCTGATCAAGACAGGAAATTGCTTTGTCCCACGCTGGGAGCAGCTCAGTTCAAACTAATGTCCGTTGAAAGAAGATAAGTAGCATTTAGTATTTTTTCCCTATAGGAAAATTCCCATATCAGCCTTAAAAAAATAGGTGGTCCTAAGGTCCTTTTTTCCTTTCTACCTGTCTTTGGGCGAATGTTTTTAACAAGACCCTACGGACGCCTGGGGTGACTGTTCTGACCCAGCACCGGTCGGGAACGGGAGAGAGAGAAACTAGCACGCCGTCTCGAGCAGACGTCTGGAAGGTGGCCCTGTCCCCGCCTTTGTCTATTATATTTTAGTGAATGGTGGAGCAAGAAACACTACACAACTTCATCACGTCCGTTGTAATGCACCAACGCTTCGTCCTTCAGGTAGAGTCTGTGTGCTGTTGAAACTTCGTCCATTCTTTTAACCTCTTTTCTGTATTTCCAACTCTTTCTTTGTTTCATTCTCCAGCCACCATTGAAGGTAATGCTTGCATGAAGTCTAGATTAAGCCAAATTATTATATTGTTAGCTTCAACCCCGTTATTCCAGTAAAATACCTAGGATTTAGGGTAAGCAAAATCAGGTTAAGTCTCGATGCTTTGTATGCCTCGCGTCCGAATGTTTGGAAGAACCGTTGCATTTAAAATCAAATTCATCTCAATTATTCTTGTTAAGGTTAATTACCCTTAACTGGCGACCTTTGGCTAATTAACGAATGTCTTTGAGGTTAACTTTTGGCTTCAAGTGGCAGGTTACGTGTAATCTTGGTTTGCAGGGCCGTAAAAATTACGTAAATTGAATAATACATGATCAGCCAAGACCCTCACACGTAACAATATATATATATATATATATATATATATATATATATATATATATATATATATATATATATATATATATATATATATATATATATATATATATATATATATATATATATATATATATATATATATATATATATATATATATATATATATATATATATATATATATATATATATATATATATATATATATATATATATATATATATATATATATATATATATATATATATATATATATATATATATATATATATATATATATATATATATATATATATATATATATATATATATTTATATTTTAATTTGTAAGAAGTCACTAAAAGCCAACCCTATAGAATGTTAAGAGTGGGTTTTTCGCTGCATAATGATTAAGTTGACCCAGATACCAACACATAAAATTTCCGGGCCCCTACCCTCAGCAGGTGCCTTAAAAGGAGCCTGGACAGGAAAATATTGGCAGTTAGCAGTTAGCCAGGCACAAACGAGAGATCACTATGAGACGCTGAGAGGCCACCCCCTTTGTCACCTCCTGAACCTCCTGACGCGGATCCTGTCCCTTCGTCGCCACATGGACATACTTCCCAAGCGAACTAGTGTAGAGTGCCACAAGTGCATTCACCCGTCATAATTCTTCGCCAGACCCGCTTCCCCCCATGGTAAAGTACAAGTGAAGGCTTTTCAGTCACGACATTTTGCCCTTGGAAGTGTTTATTGAGTGCCAGTACATCTCTGTATCCATTGTGCCATTTTACACAGTGCTATTCCAAGTGTTAGTGTTCCAGTGTTAAGTGTTCATTCATTTCTCAAGACCTTGGCACCCTCAGTGCAGTCTCAATCGATCTCTATGTTTTCTATTTTCCCTTACTGGCATGTAATTCTTAAATCTCTCTTGCAGAGGGACCCATTTGCCGTGGACTCTTCTTGGGCTGTGCCTTGTGACCATTCAAGTCTCCAGTAGGAAGAACTCCAGGCTTTGCAAGCTGCCATATTATTTACTTTGCCATTTCTGTTGATCCTTTATTGTAAATACAATTACTTTAGTTACCCCAGTGTTTACGTAACAATCCCTCATGAAGTAGAGCCCTAAGCTCATATGAAGCACCCCTTTTTCTTTTGTTTTTATGATTCCCTGAACAGTAAAGTCAGGTTGCCAAGGCCTAGTGTGTAAGATTCCGTTGCTGACTTGTTAAAGTGCTCTACAAATCAAGAAAACCAGGGATAATCATAAAAATGGCGACCTTCCCATAGATCTCATTTTGGGGTTGCAACTCACCCCCCTCTATTGTTTCTTTGTTGTGTTTGCAACTCACCAAATTAGCGATTACCAATGCTAAGCTGGGTGTGAGACAATTCCGAACCTGATGGCAAGCACACAGACCAAGAGAGTTTCCACGTAATTAATGTGTTTATCTTAGCATGGAACATTTTTACAAACGTGACTGATCCTAGAAAATTAGGGAAATAGGGATGCATGTAACAACTGAGAGAAGAGAATCGTCATGATAGATTTTGCTAATGCATGCCTATCACAATAGGTATTTAGGAAACAACAAGTGCTAACCATTTTCTTTTTGAGGAATAGTGAGACAAATTCCTCTGTATAAAATTTCTCACTTTACACTTCGGAATCGGTAATTATTTAGGCGCAGACGAACTCCCACGTGGGACAAGACAAAATCAGTTTGCATTGCTGAGACACTCTCTCTCTAAGGTTAGCTAAAACCAAGTTCAAGTGTTAGGAAAGCAAAATTTGAACTCTGTCTCTAGGAAAAATTACAAGGTGATTTCATCATTATCGGCCCATCCCGGGAATTTCCCCACAGTCAGGAAAGCCCAGACAGTGTTTGTAAACAAAAGGGTTCATTCAACCAGTGTCTAAAAATAGTCCGCATCAGCCTAGGGTCAGACTACCTTCTCCACCCCCCTCCCTGCATGCCTATCCAAATCTTCATTCATTGCCTGAGTAGTTGTCCCCATAACTTTGTCCATACTCGGAACCCTCTCAGCAAAATTTAAAAAAATCCAATATCCACATCCTAAGAGACGAAATTTCCAAGTCCTACGGGACAGATCCAATTTCCAAGTTCTATGGGACAAATCCAAATTCCACGGCCTCCGAGAAGGAATATCCAAGTCCTACGGGACGAACCAAATTTCCAAGTCCTAAGGGACAAAATTCAAATTCTACGTCCATCGTGACGTCCATCCACGTCCTCAAATTCCACGTCCTTCGTGATGTCCATCCATGTCCTATGTGACGTCCTCAAATTCCACGTCCTATATGATGCCCATACACGTCCTACATGACATCCTCAAATTCCACATCCTTCGTGATGTCCATCCACGTCCTATGTGACGTCCTCAAATTCCATGTCCTTTGTGACGTCCATCCACATACTACCTGACATCCTCAAATTCCACATCCTGCTTAACGTCCATCGATGTCCTACGTGACGTCCTCAAATTCCACGACCTTTGTGACGTCCATCCACGTCCTACCTGACGTCCTCAAATTCCGACGTCCATCCACGTCCTTAAGTTATGTCCTCAAATTCCACGTCCTTTGTGACGCCCATCCACATCCTACGCGATGTCCTCAAATACAGATGTCCTTCGTGATGTCCATCCATGTCCTACGTGACATCCATCCACGTCCTTCTTGACGTCCATCCACGTTCTACGTGACGTCCGTCCATGTCCTACATGACATCCTTGAATTCCATGTCCTTCTTGACGTCCATCCACATCCTACGTGGCGTCCATCAAATTCCACGTCCTTAGAGGCACCCTTCAATTCCACGTCCCACGTGACAAAACAAATTCCACATCCTCCGAGACGAAATTAATTCTAAGTCTTACGAGACGACCAACCTACTATACCTGCAACAACCGGCTGAGGCCGTGCAAGAGATAAAATATATTTCTACATTTTGGTCATTCAGGCCACCCTCCACGCCTTATTAAAATAAAATAACTCCAATCGCTTAGTTGCCCCCACCAAAGTCTGTTCGAATCCCATTTATTTCTCACTTTAGAGGGCCCTATCAAATAAATTTGTCAAAATGTCAACTACAAGAGCCCAGCACAATGAGCTCTTTAAGTTCTACATGCAGGCAGGAAAGGACCTGGGAATGTCGGGCCAAGAATTACGGGACTGGGTCCAGGGGAACCTAGACACTGAAAAGGCAGAGAGGGAGATAAAAAGAAAGGAAAGGGAGAAAGAGAGGCATGAGAAGCAGAAAGAGAGAATTGCCCAGAAGAGAGAGGTGGCAGAAAGAATTGCCCAGGAGAAAAGAGAGGAGACAGCAAAGCAAGAGAGAGAAATAGAGAGACAAGAACAGGAGAGAGAGAGAATTACCCAGGAGAAGAGAGAGGAGGCAGAAAGAATTGCCAGGGGAGAAGAGAGGAGATAGAGAGACAAGAGAAGGAAAGAGAGAGAGAATCACCCAGGAGAAGAGAGAGGAGGCAGAAAGAATTGCTCAGGAGATAAGAGAGGAGATAGAGAGACAAGAAAAGGAGAGAGAGGGAATTGCCCAGGAGAAAAGAGAGGAGATTGAGAGACAAGAGAGAGAGAAAGAGAGAAAGGAACGAAAAGGACAGTGCGCACACGAACTCCAAGTGTTAGCCCAAAGGAGTGCCTCTCCCCCCACTCCCTCTGCAGGGATGAGTGCCCTCAGCCAGGCCCATTTGTTTATGCCGAAGTGGACTGAGGCAGAACCCAAAGTATGGCTCGAGCACGCCGAAAGGGTCCTAGACTGCTGCATCCTCTCCCCCACTGAACTTTCCCTTGTTCTTACAAACTTCCTTGGAGGGAAGGCACTGATTGCCTATCACACCCTCCCTGTGGAGGACTGGGGAGATTGGGAGGTCATACACCAAGCTGTCACCATGGCATACGAGATCACCCCCGAGCACTGGAGATGATGGAGAGGGCAGACAAGAGATGTAGGCCAGACTTGGTCAGATTGGGTGTACCATTCGCAGCTGGCGCCAGCAAAATGGCTTGAGTCCGAAGGGGCCACCAGCAAAGCCGAGGTACTCAAGAAGTTTAAGTTAGAGTATTTCCTACACTATGCCCCTCCTGCTCTGGCCACGCACGTGGTAGAAAAGGCACCTGCGACACTGACAGAGTGTTGCAGCATAGTTGATACGTGGGAGACTCACCACCCTCAGGGGGGATCAATGTGGCAGAAGATCTATCCCCCGCCCTTCCTTGGGGGATCTGCTCCCCCCAAAATGGGCACTCGCAGAAACCCGTTGTGTGCAGGTTCTGTGGGAAAGTCGGGCATTCCACCAAGCAATGCCAAAACAAGCAAACAGTGCCTCTTATAAATCCTCTCTTGGAAACCCACCAAATAACTCACCTGCGCCCTCCACAGGGCAGTGTGAAAAGATTTTAGCTAAAGCTATTGCACAGCGTGCAAGGTGTATGGCTACTCTCCCTCATGGGCAAAATGCCCTAAAAATAATAACTCAAATACTCCCCCCGTCGGCTTGGCTGTCACGAATTCCGAGTCCTTGGGCCCTCCTGCCAAAGGTCCCATATATGTGGCCCCTCCCCGGGGCAACTACCCCGCGCACCAAGCCAAGGCATTCGATGATTCTGGTGCTCAAATCTCCCTCATACGAAGGGACAGAGTTACCTATGGAGCTGTCATTAACAGATGAAAACTCGTCACAATCGAGGGAATAAATCAATTTAAAATGATACTCCCTACGGTTCAGTTGAGAGTCACAAGACCTCACCAATCTAAAATTTGCAATCTTGCAGTAGCAACCTCTATTCCCGGAGGCTATGACGTCCTCCTGGGACAGGACTTTCGGTCCCCATCTAAGTCACAACAATCCAGGGGTCCAAATCCCCCACATCATTCCTCAGGCGCAAGTAAGCCTTCACTGCCTTCTCCCATGTCGATACCGGCGCCCCCTAGGTACCATAAAGATGTAAGGTTTCTACCAGTGCCACCTGAGAACGATATACAGTGGCCCCCTCGATCGATTCCCGATCCCATTCCAGTGCCTGGCCCTGCCTCAGTGCCAGTGCCAGGGCCCCAATCAGATCTCCCCCCAGGAGATGCTAAATCCCATTCCAACTCTCTGCCAGTGTCACTTGCATGCACCAAGCAGTGCCAAGCTCTGTCCGTCCAGAATGGCAAGAAGTCTCTAAAATCCATACCCATGCCAGTGCCAGTGCCAGCACCAGAGCGCACCCCCGATCTCCATTCAAGGGATCCAACTCAGGACCACACCCCCCCGCCTTCTCCCGGCCTGGTACCACTACCAGCGTTGGTAAGAGAGATGGGTCCTCCCAACCACAGCAGAAGTTCACCTAAAGGTGCGGTCTTGCAACCCATGCCTGAGCTGGTCATTGATACCTGCGAGCCTCTCATGCCCCCACGCCCCCGACAGCCTCCTTTCTGTCTCAGTCCATCGCAGACACAATCGCGAGTCAGGATTCTGCATTAAAGTAAAGTAATATAAGTTAGTGTTGGAATGAGTATCCTAGTAATATAACGTAAAGCATCTTTTACGACTTCTTAATTATCAACATTCGCACCCGAATGGAGGTACGTATGTTATCTTCCGTGGGGAGCTATTATGATTTGTAAGAAGTCGCTAAAAGCCAACCCTTTAGAATGTTAAGAGTGGGTTTGTCGCTGCATAGCCGACCCAAGTTGACCCAGATACCAACACATAAAATGTATTAGTATTCTGATCTGTCCCTTCTCCTTACCTGGGACAGGCATTTGGATGGCACGGTCAAAAAGGGGCAGGGATAAGAGTTGAGTGCTGCTCCCTTAAATGAACTAAGCTGCTTAAAACAACCATTCTATGAGGCAGAGTGATCGCACTGAATTGTCTTTCCCCAGGACACCTGGGGAGATACAAGCAGATAGTCAAGACACCTGGAAGATGACACATCTTTGGCACGGTCACCATACAGGCCCGGCATCCTGGCCCCTACCCTCGACAGATGCCTTAAAAGGAGCCTGGACAGGAAAATCTTGGAAGTTAGCAGTTAGCCAGGCACACACGGGAGATCGTTACGAGACGCTGAGAGGCCACCACCATATGGATGGACTTACCAAGTGAACTAGTGTAGAGTGCCACAAGTGCGATCGCCCGTCGTCTCACCAGAACCCACTTCCCCCCATGGTAAAGTACAAGTGAAGGCTCTTCAGTAATGACATTTTGCCCTTAGAAGTGTTTATTGAGTGCCAGTACATCCCTGTATCTATTGTGCCATTTTACATAGTGCTATTTCAAGTGTGTGTTCCAGTGTTAAGTGTTCATTCATTCATCGAGACCTTGGCACCTTCATTGCAGTCTCGATCGATCTGTATGCTTTATATTTTCCCTTACTGGCATGTAATTCTTAAATCTCTCTTGTAGAGGGACCCATTTGCCGTGGACTCTTCTTGGGCTGTGCCTTGCAACCATTCAAGTCTCCGGTAGGAAGAACTCCAGGCTTTGCAAGCCTTCATATTATTTACTTTACCATTTCTGTTGATCTTTTATGGTAAATACTTACTTTAGCTACCCCAGTGTTTACGTAACATTCCCTCGTGAAGTAGAGCCCTAAGCTCATATAAAACATCCCTTTTTTCTTTTCTTTTATGATTCCCTGAACAGTAAAGTCAGATTGCAGAAGGCCAAGTGTGTAAAATTCCGTCTCTGACCTATTAAAGTGCTCTACAAATCCAGAAAACCAGGAAAATAATATATATATATATATATATATATATATATATATATATATATATATATATATATATATATATATATATATATATATATATATATATATATATATATATATATATATATATATATATATATATAGGGGAGAAGGAGGATTCTTTTACTTCATTTCAATCTGTTTTATTACGCTGACATTTCAGGATCATGTGTCCCATTTTCAAATCTATAATTTAAAAGAAAACAGAAATAAAAATAGACTCAGATGCAAATATATATATATATATATATATATATATATATATATATATATATATATATATATATATATATATATATACATACATATATATATATATATATATATATATATATATATATATATATATATATATATATATATATATATATATATATATATATATATATATATATATATATATATATATATATATATATATATATACATATATATATATATATATATATATATACATACATATATATACATACATATATATATATATATACATATATAATCAGAAAGCTACAAACGTCCTTTAATATCCAATTCACTCTACCTCGGAAGGAATATATTTTCATATATGTTATGAAGGGGAATTTTTAGTTGATAATAAGTCCACCGTCCCGTGGGTCGAACCAGCGACGGACGAGGAATCAGGACTACAGTGACACACTAACCAG
>NC_089750.1:37425052-37435052 GCF_040412425.1 Macrobrachium rosenbergii
AAAGGAATTACCTGGGCAAGCTAACTGCTTGCATACCAGCCAGTTTTCCTCAACTTCCGACTCAGCAATGACCCAATAGACAACATTTCATTCGAATTATCCCTACTGAGTGAATAAGATAGAAATGATCAACAGTGACACAATCACGTGTGGAACAGAAATAAATTTCTGACTCACGTCGGGATCGAACCCAGGTCTCTCAGGTGGAAAGCAAGGGCGTTACCCACTGGGCCATACAAGTCTAAAAGAAGTTGGAACCTGAGAGTCGGGAAGTTGGGGAAAACTCGCTGGTATGCAAGCAGTTAGCTTGCCCAGGTAATTCCTGGGTGCAGTTGCTCTCGGTTCCAACTTCTTTTAGACTTGTATGGCTCCAGGGGGCGCCCTTGCTTTCCACCTGAGAGACCTGGGTTCGATCCCGACGTGAGTCAGAAATTTATTTCTGTTCCACACGTGATTGTGTGTTGATCATTTCTATCTTATTCACTCAGTAGGGATAATTCGAATGAAATGTTGTCTATTGGGTCGTGCTGAGTCGGGAAGTTGGGGAAAACTCGCTGGTATGCAAGCAGTTAGTTTGCCCAGGTAATTCCTTTGGTGCAGTTGCTCTCAGGTTCCAACTTCTTTTAGACTTGTATGGCCCAGGGTAACGCCTTGCTTTCCACCTGAGAGACCTGGGTTCGATCCCGGCGTGAGTCAGAAATTTATTTCTGTTCCACACGTGATTGTGTGTTGATCATTTCTATCTTATTCACTCCAGTAGGGATAATTTGAATGAAATGTTGTCTATTGGGTCATTGCTGAGTCGGGAAGTTGGGGAAAACTTTGCTGGTATGCAAGCAGTTAGCTTGCCCAGGTAATTCTTGGCAGTGCAGTTGCTCTCAGGTTCCAACTTCTTTTAGACTTGTATGGCCCAGTGGGTAACGCCCTCTTGCTTTCCACCTGAGAGACCTGGGTTCGATCCCCGACGTGAGTCAGAAATTTATTTCTGTTCCACACGTGATTGTGTGTTGATCATTTCTATCTTATTCACTCAGTAGGGATAATTCGAATGAAATGTTGTCTATTGGGTCATTGCTGAGTCGGAAGTTGGGGAAAACTTTTTTGGTATGCAAGCAGTTAGCTTGCCCAGGTAATTCCTTGGGTGCAGTTGCTCTCAGGTTCCAACTTCTTTTAGACTTGTATGGCCCAGTGGGTAACGCCCTTGCTTTCCACCTGAGAGACCTGGGTTCGATCCGACGTGAGTCAGAAATTTATTTCTGTTCCACACGTGATTGTGTGTTGATCATTTCTATCTTATTCACTCAGTAGGGATAATTCGAATGAAATGTTGTCTATTGGGTCATTGCTGAGTCGGGAAGTTGGGGAAAACATTCGCTGGTATGCAAGCAGTTAGCTTGCCCAGGTAATTTGACAAGTGCAGTTGCTCTCAGGTTCCAACTTCTTTTAGACTTGTATGGCCCAGTGGAACGCCCTTGCTTTCCACCTGAGAGACCTGGTTTCGATCCCGACGTGAGTCAGAAATTTATTTCTGTTCCACACGTGATTGTGTGTTGATCATTTCTATCTTATTCACTCAGTAGGGATAATTGAATGAAATGTTGTCTATTGGGTCATTGCTGAGTCGGGAAGTTGGGGAAAACTCGCTGGTATGCAAGCAGTTAGCTTGCCCAGGTAATTCCTTGGGTGCAGTTGCTCTCAGGTTCCAACTTCTTTTAGACTTGCATGGCCCAGTGGGTAACGCCCTTGCTTTCCACCTGAGAGACCTGGGTTCGATCCCGACGTGAGTCAGAAATTTATTTCTGTTCCACACGTGATTGTGTGTTGATCATTTCTATCTTATTCACTCCAGTAGGGATAATTCGAATGAAATGTTGTCTATTGGGTCATTGCTGAGTCGGGAAGTTGGGAAAACTCGCTGGTATGCAAGCAGTTAGCTTGCCCAGGTAATTCCGAGGTGCAGTTGCTCTCAGGTTCCAACTTTTTTTAGACTTGTATGGCCCAGTGGGTAACGCCCTTGCTTTCCACCTGAGAGACCTGGGTTCGATCCCGACGTGAGTCAGAAATTTATTTCTGTTCCACACGTGATTGTGTGTTGATCATTTCTATCTTATTCACTCAGTAGGGATAATTCGAATGAAATGTTGTCTATTGGTCATTGCTGAGTCGTGGAAGTTGGGGAAAACTCGCTGGTATGCAAGCAGTTAGCTTGCCCAGGTAATTCCTTGGGTGCAGTTGCTCTCAGGTTCCAACATTTTTTTAGACTTGTATGGCCCAGTGGGTAACGCCCTTGCTTTCCACCTGAGAGACCTGGGTTCGATCCCGACGTGAGTCAGAAATTTATTTCGTTCCACGTGATTGTGTGTTGATCATTTCTATCTTATTCACTCAGTAGGGATAATTCCGAATGAAATGTTGTCTATTGGGTCATTGCTGAGTCGGGAAGTTGGGAAAAACTCGCTGGTATGCAAGCAGTTAGCTTGCCCAGGTAATTCCTTCACCAGGTGCAGTTGCTCTCAGGTTCCAACTTCTTTTAGACTTGTATGGCCCAGTGGGTAACGCCTTTGCTTTCCACCTGAGAGACCTGGGTTCGATCCCGACGTGAGTCAGAAATTTATTTCTGTTCCACACGTGATTGTGTGTTGATCATTTCTATCTTATTCACTCAGTAGGGATAATTCGCTAAAAATGAAATGTTGTCTATTGGGTCATTGCTGAGTCGGGAAGTTGGGGAAACTTTTGCTGGTATGCAAGCAGTTAGCTTGCCCAGGTAATTCTTGCGGTGCAGTTGCTCTCAGGTTCCAACTTCTTTTAGACTTGTATGGCCCAGTGGGTAACGCCTTGCTTTCCACCTGAGAGACCTGGGTTCGATCCCGACGTGAGTCAGAAATTTATTTCTGTTCCACACGTGATTGTGTGTTGATCATTTCTATCTTATTCACTCAGTAGGGATAATTCGAATGAAATGTTGTCTATTGGGTCATTGCCAAGGAGTCGGAAGTTGGGGAAAACCGCTGGTATGCAAGCAGTTAGCTTGCCCAGGTAATTCCAGGTGCAGTTGCTCTCAGGTTCCAACTTCTTTTAGACTTGTATGGCCCAGTTAAACGCCCCTTGCTTTCCACCTGAGAGACCTGGGTTCGAAAAACGTGAGTCAGAAAATTTATTTCTGTTCCACACGTGATTGTGTGTTGATCATTTCTATATATATATATATATATATATATATATATATATATATATATATATATATATATATATATATATATATATATATATATATATATATATATATATATATATATATATATATATATATATATATATATATATATATATATATATATATATATATATATATATATATATATATATATATATATATATATATACTGTATATATATATATATATATATATATATATATATATATATATATATATATATATATATATATATATATATATATATATATATATATATATATATATATATATATATATATATATATATATATATATATATATACATACATACATACATTCATGAAGCTACAAATGTCCCTTTAATATCAAATCCACGCTACCTCAGGAATATCCCCGATGGGGAATTATCAATGAAGGAATTTATAAGTGATAAATGGACGAGCACTGCCGAGTCTCGATCCCACGACACAGACACGCCATCCTGCAACTCCAGTCGATGTTACCACTGAGCTATATATATATATGATTTTGTCTGGGGAAATGCTAATCATGAATCAGGTATAGACTCTAAATGAATGATTTCGTTACTCATCTCAATATTTTTGTAAGATCTGACTGCTGTTGATTCAGGTAATCGTAAAAAAACGAAGAAAAATGGGTAATATAATTGAGCTGATGGCTCTACTCATAAGGAAGGCATTTGTAAGCAAACACTACAGGGTAAGTTTAAGATTACGTATATTTACATTAAATGATCAATCAGAAGATGAAATAAATTAAACAGGCAGACAAGGATTAGTCAACTATGAACACTAGAAGGTAGATCCATGGATGTGATGATGCTGATTCGCGAAGGAGCAAGGCACAATTAGGGAAGAATTCCACGCGGATCGCTCTGTAAACAGAGAGATTTACGAATTAAAAGCCAATAAGGACACAGTAATGTATGCATAGGACAAGGCGAAGCACAGAGGGTGCTAAGGATGCCTTCAACACACAATTTTATGTAATTATTTAAACACACACATTTAAGTAACACTGCCCTAACAAGGCAAGGTTAATATGGAAATACTGGCACTTAGGAATGAAATGAGAAGTTTAGTACGAGAATTAAAACAGTGTAACTGAATGGAAGAACCTTTGCAACAGATCACTTTACCTTATAGAAGAGGTGGCTTCAGCGTGGATAATGGCGGCGGAGGAGGGGTAAAGGACTTCACTGGTAAGAATACTAAGTCCCCCTCCAAGATAGGACCACGTGGTAGGGGCATGGCTCTCTTGAGGAGGTGGGAATGCAAAGGGCAAATGTGTTTCACTCGTGTCCAGCTATGTCTCTCGCTTTCGTTCTTTTGGTCAGGCCCTTATAAAACCTCGGGTCAAAGAATATGATGCTTTCCTTATGTATGTGGCATTAGTGTCGTTCCCCTATGTGTGCTCATTATTTGAATTGCGGGTTGCCTCATGGCAAGCCCATTAAAGGTGTTTCTACATGAGACACACCTTTCTCTTAATATGGTTTATTCTGTCTCTCACCAGAAATTAATCTCCTCCCGGCCTTGTGTCCTGAAAACAAAGGGCTTCCCAGAGTGCAATTAATGGATTTAGGGAGGGGCCAATATTCTTTTCGCCCTCCCTTGTCAGGCGGTGCTAAGCAATGCACTGTATTTTTATTTTTCAGCCATAAATTGTTTAGTAGCTGGAATGCTTGGGAAGATGTAGCAACTCCCTGCCCAAGTTGGCATCTCGCACTTTCATTAGGGTGCAAATATCTACCAAACCAAGGATTCAGCTGACAAATGCTTTACATTATTCTACTTTCTCCTTAATGGCACTCATGTATTTTTATTAACCTAAACTACTCTGCTACGTATGAGATATTTAAAACATTTACTTGGCAAAGTATTCATCATTTTACGCTAATTGCAGAGTGAAAGAAAAGGTTTTACCATTAAATTACTGCTACTCTTAAACAGGAATTTGTTTAGGAACTATGAGTAAACTATCGTAAACATTAAAATATAATAAATCATAATTTACTGCTATTTTTCAAATAGGAACTGTTATGCATATGAGAAAAGGTCTTGTAAATATTATACACAATAACAGGAAGTGATTTCCTTAAGGTAAATCCTAACATAATCACACACTTACTGTATTTTTTGGTAGTAATTGTTACAGTTGAAGACATGTAGTTAGTTTGCCTTGATGAGGCATTACAATGAAGTATACATGGTTTTCATTAGGTGTAGCCCTGTTACTTAAGTCGACGGCACAGTGCCAGATGTGGCACTGAGGTCGATGGTGCTTACGGGCTAAGTGCAATGAAGGACTGACAAATATGTAAAGTTCATGGTCTTCCTGAGTTATGGACTCGGGATTTAAATTACAAGGGAATAACAAAGAAGACAAATTATAGATTCCAGAATGAGTAATGACTGTTAAAGAAAAATGATGATTAATATGCAGAAATTATTCTCTTTAGCCTATGAAAATGGCTTAGGTTAAGTCTCTTGCCCAAGGGCTTCAAAGCAGTCAAAGGACACGGCTCCTCCGATAGGGTTAACTGCCAACTGCCAACACCTATGATAATGGCACTGTGCCAAGTTCGCACTGATATGATACTTAATGGTTTTGGCAAATATGATTTTAAAATGCATCATGCATTTATAAGCATGAGAGGGAAGTCATAGGAATTATGAATCTGAAATGTCGGTCTATTTGCACTCTGCACTGGCAGAGTGGGAGGTAAAGTAAAATTTGCACCTTGGTAAGGCGTGAATTAAATGCGAGGGCTTCAAAGGGAAAAGAGAAGAAGTAAATAAAGGAAAATGTTAAAGGAAGAGAATAATGTACAGGATTGTAAGGAAAAGAAACAGGTGAAGACTTGGGCATTCTCTTTCTAGATAGAAGGGCCAAAGAACTTCGTAGGCTAAAAGGGTGGCACTGTGCAAGATTTGTCCTGGTACCAGGGGAGCTCAGCAGCTCCCTTTAAGCTACCTGATGTTACCTATGCCCATGATTTCTGCCGAAGATCTCTTTAAGTTGATGGCTCTCCTTGGTAGGGGAATCAGTCGAACCGAGCCCGAAGAGAACATTGGAGTGCCACCTATGTCAGCTTCTTTGGCAGCCAATGCAGGGGTATTCAATACAGGCTCTACCCTAAGTCACCACAGTTCCCCGAGTTCATCAGCCATTTGAGACACGGCAGAATCCTTACTCATGGTCGTGTCTGCAGGGGACCGGGAAAAAGAGAACGGGGTCGTGGTGGGAGTGATAGGCTCGCAGGTTACCGTGACCAGCTCAGGCACAGGTTGCGAGACCGCACCTTTGGTTGAGCTTCTGCTGTGGTCAGAAGAATCCGTCTCTCTTACCGGCACTGGTAGCAGAACCAGGCCAGGAGAAGAGAGGGGGGGTCCTAATTTGGGTCTCTTGAATGGAGATCGGGGGGTGCTCTGGTGCTGGCACTAGGGCAGGGTCAGACACTAGTATTTGATTTGGAATTTGCTTGTTGTTAGAGATGGACAGAGCTTGGCACTGCTCAGTGCATGCAAGTGGCACTGGCATGGATTGTGAATCAGGCTTGGGATCTCCTGGAGGAAGATCTATTTGGTGCCTTGTCACTGGCACTGGGGCAGGACCTGGTACCGGAATGGGATATGGAATCGATTTTGATGGAGGTGGCCACTGCACATTGTACTCAGGCAGCACTGACAGTGGAATGAATGCTGGCATTTGAGGCTTACTCGTGACTAATGAATGATTTGAGGGGTTGGACCCCTGGATTGCTGTAACTTAGATGTGGACTGGAAATCCTGTCCCAGGAAGATGTCATAACCTTCAGGAATATAGCTTGCTGCTGCAAGGTTGCAGATTTTGGATCTATGAGGTCTTGTGACTCTCAGCTGAACAGTAGGGAGTATCATTTTAAATTGATTGATACCCTCAGTTGTGACGAGTTTACGGTGGTTAATGTTAGCTCCATAGGGAACCTTGTCTTTCCTTATGACGGAAATTTGCGCACCGGAGTCATCAAGTGCCTTGACCAGGTGTGCGGGATAGCTACCTCAAGGAGGTGCCACATATATGGGACCCTCGGCTGGTGGGCCTAAGGACCGTGGATTTGTAACTGCCAAGGCAATGGTGGGAGTACTTGACTTATCATTAGGGCATTTTGCCCATGTGGAAGAGTGGCCATAAACTTTGCAAGCCGTGCAATAGCTGTGGCTGTAATCTCTTTGTGGCACTGCTCCTGAGGAGGGCTCAGGCTTGTTAGTTGGTGGATTCCTGGGAGAGGGTTTGAAAGGTGCCGTAGGCAGTGCCTGGGGCTTGTTTCAGCACTGTTCTGTGGAATACCTGGCTTTCTTGCAGAACCCACAGACAATGGGCTTCTGTGAGTGCCCATTCTTTGATGGAGGGGTGCCGGAGGTGAAAGAAGGAGATCATATTTTGCATCCTAATGAGCTTATGTGTTGGTGAGGTTACAGCTCTCCGCTAGAGTCATGGTGCTTTTTCACAGACATGGTCTGCTAGGGTGGAAGGGGCGTAATATAAAAAGATTTCAGTCTTGAACCTCTCGAGGATGTCCTCAGTGGTGGAGACTCCCAGGGACTCTAGCCATCTAGAGAGGGCCCTATCTGATTGATACACCCAGTCAGACCAAGTCTGTCCTGCTTTTTTATCTGGCCTCTCCAGTGTTGTTTCCAGCATTCAGGTGATCTCTTACGCCTTTGTGATCGCCGTGCACACTTCCACCGATTTCCCAAGAGTAGGTAGACTTCGGAGGGAGTGAGTGGGTATGTGCTAAGGACCCTTTCTATCCGACTGAGCCGCATCTCGGGCTTGGTCTTGGTCCACTTGGGCATAAAGGTATGAGTCTGAGTGAAGGTGGATGCACCAGGGGTTGGAGAGGAGCTAGTAGTGCCAACTTGGGCCATCTGTAGCCCATGGGCACACTGCTTTTCCTCCGTTTCAAGCCTATCCTTTCTTTCTTACTCTTTCTCCCTTCTTTCTTGTTCTTCCCTTGCAATTCTATCTAGCCTATCTTGTTCTTCCTTTTTTTCCTTTCTCTCTTGTTCTTCCCTTGCAAGTTTATCTAGTCTATCTTGCTCTTCCTTCTTTGCCTTTCGTTCTTTCTCCCTCTCCTACCATTCTGCCTCTCTTTCCACCTTGACATCATCTACTTTCACTTGGACCCAGTCCCTCAGGGCTTGTCCTGACAGCCCCATGTCCTTTCTAGCGGACATGTAGTACATGAAGTCCTCATTTTGCTGGGCTCTGGATGTCGTAGACATTTTGAGATAATGCTTAATCAATATGTCTGAGAAGACTCAAATTTGTAATAAACGATATTAATGTCTGAATAAGATTCAGCCATTCGTAATGAACGCATTTTTAATATGTCTGAATAAGGTGTAATTTAGAGTCTACTTCATGCACGGACTTGGCTGGCTATAGCTTGAATCTTAAGGCATGATTTGGGGAGCGTTTGCCAGTTCCTGAGAATTTGGCGGGGGGGGGGGGTTACATCATAGGGAGTGGATTTGTTTGCAGTGAATTGGTTTGATTTTGTCCTGGAGTACGTAGGAATTTTGGTTTTATTTGAGCATGGACAAGACCAGCTATAGTGCAAATTCGGTTTGGTTTGGAGAGTGTTTCCCCATTCCTGAGAATTTGTTTTTCTTGTGATAAGAATTTTTTCAGGGGAGTCCAGATAGGTGTTAGGTTCGGGAACTCAGTGAGCGTTGTAACACCATTAAAATAATAATCCCAACAATAAATAAAAGAAGAACATAGCGTAAACCTTAAATAAAAAAAAAAATAATGCTTTGAGAGACACTGGGATACTGGCATTATTTGTAAGTTACACTGATAAATGTGCTTATTTTGCTAGCAGTTATAAGAGGCTTTTCCTCCAACCTAATATAAGTACAAAACTTAATTCTACCATGCATGGGCACTGTTTGCCTAAGTTTATGTGCTTATGAAATTACATTTCCCTGTTTTAGCCTACCTCGCACATGATCGGAAAAGGGTACATTTGCTCAGCTGGATAACCACTTGAGCTTGTTGTGTCTGGCTTAGCGACAGCTCAAGGTTGTCTGGTACGCACACCTGGCCCGAAGGACAATGACCAGCGTGGAAATTTTTCCGAGACTGACCACATGCCTATGAAATCATTACCTCGCTTACACTTATTTAGAGGAACCCAAATATAAAAATTTCCTCTTAGGCTTTATGAAAATTAAACTGGGAACTATGTGAAGACTATGTGGTCACAGCAGACTTTAAGCAAAACAAAAGATTAACACAATTATGAAAACATGTTGGTTAAGGTGCCTTTAGAGGAACCCACATATAAGGCTTGTTCTTAGGCTTTACGGAATTAAACTGGGAACAATGTGAAGACCACGTGGTCACAGTGAACTTTAAGCAAAATGAAAGATAAATACAAATAAACAAAAGAAAAAAAGGTTCCTTATGTTTATGAATGAAATAGTGGGCAGTTATTGAATGGAAATATTTTGAAATGAGATAGAATTTATCACGCGCAGTGCTGTACAGAGGAATGTATACAGATGCAAATATGAAGCACATTTATTTGCTCACGTGTCCTGAACAAATTTTATGCCTTTTCTGAGATTTTACTCTATGATGAGGAATTATACATTTTCCTAATGGATTTCTATCCTCTATGAGAGCGAGAGAGAGAAAGAGAGATTAAAACTCTGAACTCCAGCGATATGGAAATTTGCTTGCTGACCCACGTGGAATCTAACGTGCCTAGTTAAAATTCTAAGACGA
>NC_089750.1:37442552-37450052 GCF_040412425.1 Macrobrachium rosenbergii
GTTGAAGAGGACCAGGGAGGGGGCTCTTAGAACTCCAGGAGCCCTGGTAGCTGGAGTTGCCCCCTACGCTAAGCCTTCAGAAGCTGGTGGTCCCCCTTCAGGCAGTGATGCTAATGTGCTGCAGCTTGATGGCGATGAGCTCGTGATGGAGAGTGAGCTAGAGGAGGAGGAAGAAGAGCTTACCCTGGTTTACAAGAGCGACCCCGCCGTCGCCACCGACGACGCCGACCACGAGGGTGATGCTGACGACAACGTCGGTGGCGCTCCTGAAGGAGCGGGCCCTACAGGTCAGGGCCAGAAGAAGAACCCGTCAGTCATTCTCGGAAGAGAATGAGAGGCTTGTTGGCAAGTGGCTGGAGAACGAGGCTGAGTTCATCTGCAACAAGGGCCTCACAGCCTACAAAGACAAGGCAAAGGTCTGGAGGGCATTTGAAGGAAAGGGCCAGTCACTTGTTCCTCCTGTGAGTGGCCGTGAACTGAGGACATGGTTTACGTCCCTCAGGAGCAGTTTTGGGCGGCTCACGGCAGAGAAGAATGGCCAAGGGGCTGGCAGATGGCTGACAGACCGGGAGAAGTGAATCCTCAGCATCTTCCACTTCCTGAAGCCCCACATTGTGCATCAAAGGAAGCCAAAGATATTGGGACTTCCGATGGTATGTCTATTTGAATGTGTTTCCATGCATAATTATTACTGAATATAACGTTATTACATAGTTTCCTTGCATTCAATGTACAGCCACTTAAAAATGTTTTGCAACATGTTCCAGAAGTTTTCGTTCACCTAACAGTAATTTGTTCTTTTGATATTTACAAGGAAATGTAATTTTCTTATTCAACTTTGGTTATTAATTATACGGTTAACAATAAAAAAAAAGAATGGTGAGTGAAAAATTCATATTACGAAAAATGATGAAACATTTTGAAAAATTTCACTTCAGATGATAGGGCAAAAGAGTCAAAGAAGAAACTGTATTTCGAATCCAGATAAAAGCTTATTGACTAATAAAATAATTGAATAATCATCAATGAAATTATATATAAAGAAAGAAAGAAAGAATTCAACCATTATTGTTGTCAAAAACAAAAAAGAAAAAATCTCATAACGTCATATGTTATCATGTGACTCCATATTCGGCCAGGAAAGTTAAACTAAACTGTCTCGTCACTTGCACCGATAAGATGGGCAACAGACTCAGCTGCACCACAATCATTAGCTTGCATAAGACTAATGTCCCTATTGTAGATATTGCTCGGCAGCTTAGCGTAAATAAAACAACCATGTATAGAGGGATAAAACAACAGAGAGAACGAGGAAATATGATAAATTCATTGTAAAAAGTGGAGGACGACCCTATTGTTGCACTACTGTTAAGGATCATCGTCGGATGATCACTGAAGGGGCTCGGCCTAACTCCCCTGGCAACCGGTGTTGCTATAAAGAGAGAACATCGTGCTTTCCCTTCAAGTTGCTGCTCAATTCATCCTTAACAGGCTACATGAGACCAAGATATATTTCATCATACTCCTGCCAAGGAACACTTCATATCAGTGAAACACAAAGAATAGAGGCTAGGGTTTGCGTTTGAATATAATCCAGTGGCCGATGATTTCTGTAAGAGTCATCTTTTGCGATGAGGAGGAGACATTCTCCACTAATGAGCATGGTAGTCTTCTTCACTGCTGGCATTTAGCATTGACTAAATTAATGTTGAACTTCTTGCTAATTTTAATTCCTTAGAAACTTAGATAATTAGAAGTACAAAAATAGGCGTTACATATTCAGTTAACTTCATAAGAGGCATCAAAATGATGGGCCTAAGTAGCAATGAAAGAAATGAGAAATTACACATGATATCGGCGTTATATATATATATATATATATATATATATATATATATATATATATATATATATATATATATATATATATATATATATATATATATATATATATATATATATATATATATATATATATATATATATATATATATATATATATATATATATATATATATATATATATATATATATATATATATATATATATATATATATATATATATATATATATATATATATATATATATATATATATATATTATTGTGTGTGTGTGCAATTATATTCTATGTATTACAAAAACAGACGTGAAATCTGTTAGTCTAGTTCAGTATATTTTATATTAAGTTTCACTAGTTCACAATATACATAGGATTAGTCATTCAAAAATTTGATTAATAATAATGTTCAAGCAAATCTTTACAAAAGTCAAATTTGTTGATGTTAATAAGACTAATAGTTCAACTTATAACAGTCGTAGGCCTATGTCTACAAAGTTCACACATATGAAGGAGATAAAACAATGATAGTGATGGCAGTTGGAGATGAAAATATTAAGAAATAAGAACAGCGATGACCTCTGAAGTGTTATAGTAACATCCTTTAATTAAGTAAAGTATGACAACAGTAAGCAGTATCAGAAAAAGCCCTGTTTAAGGGAAACTGGAGGTAATTTCTCGGACCCACCACTAGTGTTCAGTTGTTTCAAGCGCTGACAACTGAGTTGCCAAATAGCCCCAGATGTCGCTATTATAAGCTGTTGTCCGAAAAGTTTTGAAGTATGTTGCAAAACATTTTTGAGTGATTGTACATTTTATACCATTTCCTCATATATGTTCCTCCTATTTTTACAGGCTGCTCATCCTGCTGCCGCCCTCCCTGCCCAAGCTCTGGACCTACCTGCTGCTGCTGTTTCTTCTCCTGCCCCTGCACCAACGCCCTCGGTCTCTCCAGTTGATGAGGCATCAGGCACAAAGGCCCAGAAAACACAAGTTTCCGAGCTTTTCGACGTCGCCATCACCAAGGCACAGGCCCTCCGGTAGGATGTGATGTCCTCCATCAAGCCACCTCCTCATAACCCCAGCATCCTCTACTGGCACAAATTTTTTGAAGAGGTGGAGGACGACTGCGCAGAGGTGTCACCTCACCTGAGGGTGACGCTGAAGATGGAAGTCCTCGGTGCCATTCAGCAATACATCCATGCCTCCAAAGAGGGCGCCACAATGCCGTCGAGGAGCCTGATGCCCCACACCCTGGCAGTGACAGGGGACAGTCCGGCACCTGTAGTGCCTGCAAACCTGGCAGCAACACAACATTGGTTGGGCCCACCTCCTGCACATTCAAGCAGTGTGCAGCTCACTGCACAGCAGCTGGCGGCCCTACAGGAGCAGCTGGTTGGGCCCTCAGTGATATCGACCCCAAAGGACCTCATCAACTTGTCGATTGACACGACGTTCCTAAACAATCTCCAGCATTAGTTTATTTGTTGTGTATGTGAGGAATTGTATAGTATTATTTTTTTGGCTTATATTTATATGTATGTTTGTTTTTTTATATTAAATAGATATTTTTTGCAATATCATGTCTAGCTCTATCTTCTGTCCAAAATTACTAAGTATTGATGAGAATATATCATGGATGTGAAAAAATCTTGTATTCAATGAAGTAGCTCAAATACAAGTACACAAATAAAGAGGGCAAAATGAACCTGAATACACTAACATTTCAGTATACAATACTGAATTTGAAATAAGTTCAAAATACTTTATGTGACATATGGCCACAGAAGCAAAATGACAACAGAAAAATATTAGCAAGTCATATACAATGTCACAAATATCGGAGAGAAGGTACTTTCAAAAAGATAGACTTTTCATATCAGAATATAATCAATGTAAATGCTAAGAGAAGGTGCTTTCAAAAACACAGAATTATCACATCAGAATAGAATCAATGTGAAGAGAAGGTACTTTAAAAAAAGATAGTATTATCATATCAGAATAGAATTCATGTTAAGAAATTATTACGAAGGGCAAAATAACTACATCTTCTTTCTTTTATTTATATGTATGTTTGTTTGATATTGATTTGCAATATTATGTCTCGCTCTATCCTCTTCCCAATTACTAAGTATTGATGAGAATAATATATCATGGATTTGAACAATATCTTTTATTAAATCAACTATCACAAATAGAAGTACACAAATAAAGAGGACAAAATAATCCTGAAATGATACATTACTGAATTTTAAATAAGTCCAAAATAAGTGCAAGAACAGACATTTAAGTAAATACAACAAGCAAGTATATAGGAAAGTAACTAAATCATGTTCTCCTGCCAATGCACTGAGCCTTCAGCCGATGAAAAATATTCTTTCAGCATGTTACGTTGCTCTTTTGCATCCCTGGTTGCAGTGTTGCTGATCACTGTTGGAAGGGCTGCTCCTAAGGACGGGTCACTCCTCCAGCTACCAGGTATGACGGCATGTGTGACGGGGTGCTCCTGATCTCCTTGTCTACGTGCATTTCTTCTTGTTATCATATTGTGCAGAACACATGCGTACATCACTAATGGCTCTACATGGTCAGGCTTCAGGCATATTGCCGTGTGGAATACTCAGTATCCGTTTGCCAGAATCCTAAAGGCGTTCTCCACCGTCCTGCGTGCCCTATGGAACCTGTAGTTATAAATCCGTTCCTCCTTGGTTAGGCCTCTTTTTGGGTAGGGCTTCATAAGGTAATTCCTCAGGGGGAAGGCATCATCACCAACTAGGAAATAGGTCACAGGAGATCCATTAGGTTGATCCAGCAAGGCATCAGCTTGGGGAAGATTTGCTTCCTCTTGCAACAGCATTTCGGGTCTGGGCAAATGCACCACCGTCTGACTCTGACCCAGTGGCACCCACATCGACGTATAGGAACTTGTATGAAGCACCAGCAACTGCAAGTAATACCATGGAGTAGAACTTCTTGTAGTTGAAGTAATACGTACCACCCTGGGGGAGGGTTATGGAGCCTAATATGTTTGCCATCTATAGCTCCAATTACGTGGGGGAAGTTCCACCGATCCTCAAAACCCTGTGCAACCTCCTGCCAAGCTTCAGGTGTTTGTGGCACCTGCAGTTCCTCATCCCCGAAGGCAGCAACAATGGCCCTGCAGGTCTCTGGTACGATGTAACTAGTGGTGTTGTGGGCTACCCGGAACGAGTATTGCAGACTCTTGTATGAATCACCTGTAGCAAGGAAACGTAGGGTGATAGCAACACGTAGGCCTGGCTCAATGGGTTTCCCCCAGAATGTCACTTTCTTCTGAATGTAGGGTGTGACTCGTTCAACAATTTCATTGAAGAGGCCCCTGTCAATCCGGGTAAAATTTCTGTACAGGTCTGGGGCTTGGGTTGACAATTCCTCCATTAGGTTGTCATAATGACCTTGCTCCATCCTTTTCTGCAGGTACGGCCACGCCCACACTCTCCTTGGCTGCCTTTTTTTCTGCTTTGTGTGCCTTGCAGCAATCATTGCAATCTCCAGCAATAACATGGTGTGCACATATTTGACGACAAATGGCAACATTTCTCTTCTATCCCTACTTGCTATACCTATAAGTTCACGGATTTCAGCTATGTCCTCCATGTTGATTCAGCAGGATGGTAGTATGTGTTGATGATGTGGTGTTATGTCAGTGACTAGCCACACATGTGCTACTGTCGGCACTTTTATAGCTGGGGTTTAACCCCCGTAGTGCTTGGGGACAACGTGACGTTGACGTAACTCAGTAACGCACAACGTTACACATACGGTATACATACATTGGTGTTACTTGCTCTGCCATGCACTACTTTTGCCCTTGCCGCCACTTGTCGAGCCACTTCCGGTAAGCATCACGCCATGCTTACGCAGTGCGTACATTTGCTACGCACTATAATATGCTTGCTTTAAGCACAGCGGCCCATTACACGTATCCACTTGGGCGGGGCTTATTCACCTCGCATATGGTCACGTTTCACAAATTTCGGCCGTGCGTGGGCATGCGCGACTTGATAAGTGAATGTGTGAACTTAGCATAAGTCAATGCCGAGTCTGCTGTACTTGTTTACCCGTTGTGAGCGGGGAAATTGTACTTAGCCTCGGTATTAACTCACCTCTGCCATGATAGTTCATTGGTACGTTTCAAACTCGCATCTCTTATTATGAAGTTTTTTATCACACCGTGATTTATATGTACAATCATGAAGCTACAAATGTCACTTAATAGCAAATTCACGCTGCCTCGGGAATATCCCTGATTGGGAATTATCACCAATGGGGAATTTATAAGTGATAAATAGATTGGTACTGCCGGGTTGCAATCCCTCGACGCAGATACTTATCCAGCAACTCCAGTCAACGTTTTATCACTGAGCTATCAAGAGAGGTATAAGTCAATGCCGAGTCTGCTGTACTTTGTTTACCCGTCGTGAGCGGGGAAATTGTACTTAGGTAAAAATTTCTCGACTAACAACTTCAATTCACGATAGAAATTTAAGTGATGAATAAATGTGACACTTGCATATAATCGTAATTTTGGTACTGTTGGTGTTTTAATTTTGGGATGGAAGATATTGTTTAAAAATTTGCAGGGGTGTTTATAAAAAAGTTTGGACGGAAAGCAATTGTCAGTGAAATATTGGTGGAATCTTTTTCACAGTGAAATAAACTATCTCCACCAATATTTAACCGACAATTGCTTTCCGTCCAAACTTTTTTATAAACACCCCTGCAAATTTTTAAACAATATCTTCCATTCCAAATTAAAATACCAACAGTACCAAAATTACGATTATACGCAATTGTCATTTATTCATGACATAAATTTCTACCGAGAATTGAAGTTGTTAGTCTAGAAATTTTTACCTGCAATTGAATTAAAGCTAATATCCTGCAACCCAAAGAATATTAGATCTCTATTTAAACATAAGGAGAAACTCGATCCACTAATGACCTCAGGAGTCGTATATTTATTTATCTACCCTAGATGTAATCTTGGGAAGTACGTCGGCCCCACACGGAGGTTACTCAAAGCGAGATTGGGCTCTCATCGAGGCGTTAGCTACAGAACAAGTGTCAAATTGACGAATCCTGAATTTTCATGTATACGTGAGCATGCAAAGAAACGTAGATATGACAAAAATTACAAAGATTTTAAAATTATAGGCCAAACTCCTAACGAACAATATTAACCATCTTAGAACCACTCTTCATTAAACAACTAGTTCCACAGTTAAACAGCCAGTCTTCCTCAACACCTCTGTATCTCTTGGGAGCTTAAGTCGAAGCTGAACCCTGCCCGAATTGTTACTGGGTCTGTGCCTTCAGCACCTTATGGTAAGCACTCCTCACTATCCTTTGTACTTGTCATTTATATTATTTGTATATATTTTTTCAACTTAATTTTTAGTCCGAGTTTATTTTAACTTTTGTCTTTTTTTATAGCTTGAAAATGAGACTTTTACGTCTTGAAACGTCTCAGTAGTAACAGACTACTTTGAAAAGGGACAAAGGACTGATCCTTCTCCCTGCACCTAATGATGTCTACCGGTTGATAGAACCCTTTTCAATCCTCACTATATGTATATATATATATATATATATATATATATATATATATATATATATATA
>NC_089750.1:37455052-37462552 GCF_040412425.1 Macrobrachium rosenbergii
TATTCTAAGTACAAATACCTGAGTTCGACGGTGATATGTAGGTGAGAGTCGGTATCAACTTGTACCTCACTTGTTGGCTGTGTGGTTAAAATTCGTGTCACTGTAGTCCTGTGTTCTTCTCTTCCGTGGTTCGAGCCCACGAGACAGCGAACTTATTATCAATTGAAATTCCCTCGGCAAACATATATGAAAATATATTATGATGTGGAATATTTATTAAAGGACGTTTGTAGTTTAATGCTTGTATATGAATTAAGGATGTTAAAATTAATTTAATGCTTGTATATGAATATATAGTGATATATGATAAAAATTATATATATATATATATATATATATATATATATATATATATATATATATATATATATATATATATATATATATATATATATATATATATATATATATATATATATATATATATATATATATATATATATATATATATATATATATATATATATATATATATATATATATATATATATATATATATATATATATATATATATATATATATATATATATATATATATATATATATATATATATATATATATATATATATATATATATATATATATATATATATATATATATATATATATATATATATATATTGGTGTGTGTGTGTCTGTGTGTTTCTGTGTCAAAATTAAATATTATTATGAAAATTCCGTATAAAACAATCCAAAAACCAAAAACTGCTTTTAAGATGTAACCTTAAACTATATTTTTTTATCGGGAACTTTTAATTCTTAGACGGAGAGGAGAGGGAAATCGGGATGTTAAAATCTAAGACAGACTGAGAGAGAGAGAGAGAGAAAGAGAGAGAGGGAGAGAGAGAGAGAGAGAGTATAAGAATCATTACAAACTATGGTAATCTTTTTCTATATAGACATCCAAAAGTTGTGTAGAAGTTTGTAGAAGAGTTCCAAGAAGCTAGTCCTTTGTCACCTAGACAGCCTGACAAGGGTTTAAGACACCGACAATACGCATATTTTTCTCTCTCATTGCATTGTGTTGGGAATGATATACAACCCATGAATTTGCGGTAAAGAACGTCTTGAAGGATTCATAACAGCGCATTCTTCTCAAATATTAATAAAGTAAAGTGTCTAGAAACGAATTCGGAAAATAATCAGTATAATAAATCGTATATTTTCCTGGTTACCGACAAAGACTCGTTGACAACATATCCATCTGCGAGGGGAATTCAAACGAGAAAATAAATCTAACTTTAGTTACAAATCTCCAGTTATCAGTGATCAAAGAAGAGGGCTTCGATTCCAAGATAAAAGCCTATTCCAGGCTCCATAAAGAAAGAGATTTCCATACGGTGAATTCATGACAACGCCGGTTCCAGTCAGAAGGTTCTTCCCCCTTTGCCTCTTCCTAGTCGCTTCCTCCATTTCACCCCTCCCTTTCCCATCATCCCCCATTCTATCTCCCTATCTCCCTACTCTCCCAAAAGGCTTTCTGATCCTTCTTTTTCCTTGCTGAACCTTTTCCTGTAGATCTTTTCAAGTGCAAATACCAGCCACCAATTTACATAGAAATCTCATAAGAGTTGACAATAGACTGGATCTCCCTGGAAACGATCAGACGCTGGCAGCCCCAAGAAGGTTTTTACTATGAATTTCAATCTTAGCCATAATTCTCTTTTTATAAGAAAGAATGAGTGTAGTGAAATCTTTTGACGATACGAGGTCATCCTTTTTTCTACTATGCTTTTTGATACTTTTACTTCTTGTAACTCTTTCTTCCATACTCTTTTCTGTTTTTGTTTGTAATCTTTGAATATAACCATTAATTCCAAGTAAGTTGTTAGAAAAGAGCTTGTTTAATCCTTCTAAGATAGGAAAATACCTCAAATATTAACGGCAACATATCGTCCACTACAGGTATGGCAAGACCCCAGCTTCTCTTCGCACATCATGTCGTTCAAGTTCGCCCCATTTTTCCTCGGTCGTGAATACTGCCTTTATCAAATGTTTAAAATAATTTTTCACATTCAGTAGAGAAAAAAGGTCGCTTCAACATTTATTTTCTTGATGCACACCCTTGGTACTTTACTATATCAAGATAGCCACCGGAATATTTCAGATGGATACTAGAAACAAATCTAAATAAATAGCTATAATAATATATATATATATATATATATATATATATATATATATATATATATATATATATATATATATATATATATATATATATATATATATATATATATATATATATATGTATGTGTGTGTGTGTGTGTGTGTGTGTGTGTGTGTGTTTATTGGGCCATATCCTCCTACAGAGAGAGATCCCAAGAAACGAGTGTGTACTGACTACTGCCATGTTCATAATTAAACTGCTGAACACGTGCAGAAAATTTCCACAGCACTTTCTGCCTCATAATCCTATACATACTGGGCCACTCATCTCTATCCTACACGTACTCTCTCGCCTCTTGGATGATGAGGTCCTTCCTTTCTAATACCTCTCCCATTATGTCTACTCATGCAATTCTAATTCTTCCCTGCCTACATCCCCATAACACCTCTGCAATGTGTACTCTTTTCATCACCCTATCCTCCTACATTCAATCCACATGACCAAACCATTTCTTTACATTCTGATCCACCCTTTCACCTATGCTAGTTATGTTACCATTCCTTCTATTCCATCTACATATCTCCACATTTCTTGGCCTGTCATTTCTTCTTATAATGTTTGTGATATCACAGATACTGCATAAAACTTCATTCACCTCTACAGCTTCCTTCTTAATTCTTTCATTCAAGTTCAACATCTACATTTCACTTTTACAGAGGAGAGTTGGTTCAACAATACCTTTATACATTTCAACCTCGGCTTGAACAGAAGCTCCATGCTTCCTCTCAGCTATTTGCACTTATCATGCTACCTTTCCTGCTTCATCCAAACTGTCACTCAATTTTTTCTCTTTCCACCATCATTTGAAATATTTGCTTCAAAAAGCCTATCAAAATCCACTGCTTCTATTCATTCACTGTCCATATAAACATTCGATGCTTGCTCTCATCTTTCTTCTGTTGCAAACACTTCAAAATTCGTCCACTTGAACCTGTAGCTTTTCTGCACTATCCCCAATCACCATTGTGTGATCTGTTAACAAAAACTATTCTACGTTCCATCTCCTCATCCAACAAATATGGACCTACTTATTCTAACCTTTCTCTGACTCCCCTTATCCTTTTATTCACAATGATAAGCTGTCATGGGGCTAAGACACCCTCATGTCAGCCCTATTGTTACATCACACCAGTAACTTTCCCATCTGAAAACTCTAGTACATGTTCACTTGCATCATAAAAGCTATTTATCGCTCTCAACAATTAACCTTCCATATCATCAACACCCTCACACTGATTCCCGGTTAATTGTTTCACAAATTTTCGTTAGGTCCATGTATGCCCCATACAGCTTTTCCCCTTTACTTTCTAAGTTCTTACATAACTTTCTTGACAACACTAGATCGATACTTCCTATTCCTAGTTTAAACCAATACTGCTCTATCACTACTAAATTTTCTGTCACTGTCTTACATCTCAATCAGACTCTTACCTTACACCTTCCCTCTAATGCTAAGTAGAATTACACCTCAGTATTTCCTAGTCTTACATTTGCTTTTATACAATGGGGCAGGCAATTGCTACTCTTACTCATCCTTCCAAGCATTTCCCTCATCCAGCAATATACTACACAAACTGGCTAGCCACTTCATCCCACTTCAGCTACCATATCACAGCGTCTCATATGTAATTCCATCATTTGGCGACTTTCCATAATTCAGCCCTCCTTACATTCTCAATGGTAAGGACATAAGCATTACCAAACTTAGCATAGTCCCTTCTACCCTTACTTCACTGAGCTTGGCCTTTTGTCCATCCTCTACATTAGAGTAATAGTCAGCATACTCCATCAACCCAGTAATGCATTCATTTTTTTTTTTTTTTTTTTTTTTTTGAGATCCATGTCTTCATTAACTCTTTTCTCTGCATTTTATTTACTTGTAGAACAGTTTTTATTCTCTCTGAAAACCTAATTCACTTGCCCCTGTCTTTCTTTTTATATGCATAATTTTTTCTCTTGGGCCTACTTATCCATCCTTGTGTTTCTGCACATAATGATTCCTTTTGCCTTGAAAATTATACAGCAAATAACTTTCTCATATCTACACTACTCATGTTCCTTATCCCATCACTTACAATTTTGATTCCTTCCTTACCCCATTCCAAAACCCACAAACATACTTTGCCGATTCTATGACCCCAGCCTGGGATTTTACAAATCTTTCAGGTTCTCCTACTTCTGTGTCTTTAACTCTTGCATATTTTATTTTTTTTATTTTTTATATGCTCCTTCTTAAAGAAAACTCTCTTGTTCTGATTACTTTTACAACTACATTGCCACTAATTCTTTCCAACCTGAATTTATGCCTATCCTAACTTTTGCCACAATCAAATAACGATCCATCCCACCCTCCATTCACGAACACATCTATCAACTTGTTCTTCTATATACTCTGAATTATTTATATAACCTAACCATTTTTATGTATTTATACAAACTAAGGGATATCATGAAAAGGGATCAGAAATCTGTTGTAAAGAATGCTGCATCCGAATATTTGTTCAAAGGACAAAACAATCAAAAGATATCATCATATAGAATTATAAAACTAAATAGTGAGTATCTGAGCGCATGAAAATTTTCACCCAGGGATAAAACCATTTTCATATAAGGGAATTAGGAAGGCGAAGGAAACTGACAAAATGTGATATTGTTATATTGATAAGAATATAGATTTTAAGAGAGGAACGAAATTTAAGAAAATTATTCCCCTATCCAGACGTATGAGGAGTAACACTGTGATTACTAGTTGTTGCTTTTTTTTTTTTGTTATCAATCGGTTCATCGTTTTACATTCATACAAACTACCATCCGAGTTAAGAGGTATTTAATGTTGAATGGGACATTTTGCTTCCTACCTTTTCATTAACTCAGTGTCGCAATTCACTTTTTTATACCTGTAAGCTTCATCTTTAAATGTAATTTAATCCTGATTTCATTTTTATTCGCTTATCATTAGTTTATGCTGTGCTGTAATTTTTCATATTATTCTTCATTCTTATCCTTTTATTGATACATTGCATACATTATCCATTTCCTTTACTTAGATTGAATGATGTAACTGATTCCGTGCGTCTAAGTGACTGAAATTAAATGAAGTATAATCACGAAATACTTGACGTTAGCTACTGGCAGAAATCGGATTGAGGAAATAGTTTTAAAATCTCACCCTAAAATTTTACGCTACGTCGATATATATTACTGGGTGACCTTAGAAGTAGTTCGGCTGGTCATACTGAATATGCAGTAAAAGCAATTTCTTGAGGGTACCTATGGAAAGATTTCTTTCCAGATCTGATAAAAGTTCTGTACAGATTTCCTGTAATGTCTCGCTGATATTGTTAAAAGATTTGTTTAAATTGTACACATTGTGGTTAGGGGAATATGGTCCACTGCTTAAAATGAACCTGGAAATATACGAAAACACAGACAGCTCCATCCTTCTTCCTGCCCAACTCAAGTCTTTCTGTGACTAGTACTGAATCCTTATGACCTCTTAGGAATCCATTCCAAGTACATGACGTAAACTACACGCTGTGTAAAAATCGACAGCGTGGTCAGTTGTAATTTAAGCAGTTTTCATCACCACCAGTTATATTTTTATGTCGAACTAAAAACAATTGCTTTTGTAGAATTTTGGCTGTCAAGCCAAGCAATGAGGCACTTTCGGCAATACAGAGCTGAGAACAGCAAGAAAAAGAGACCCAGAAAATAAAGGAGAGGCACAAGGGCCTAAATGTGCAACTAGGAGGAACCTCTACGTACAACTGCAATAAGAAGTTAGAAAGGCTTCAAAGCAAGATAAGAAGAAAGAAAACGGGTATTTAGGTTAAGTAAAAGACAAAAAATTGGGTGCAGTTAGGGACAGAAAGTATACTGCAAACACCTTTAGTTCTCGCTGCATTACACCATGTGAGGCGCCCTGACTAGCAAATAGAACAAAGTAATTTACAAAGGTATTTTTTTTTTTTTTGTACGCACATGATAAAATTGTATACCAAAGTTATTTTTATAAGGATAGAAGGTGGGAAAACAAAACAAGAGGTACATGAGGCCATTCTAGCTTTTAGTTTATCTAATAAAAAATAGATTGTTGAAAGCCAATGTGATGAAAATGACAGACTTTAAGCATCTTGCTTATATATATATATATATATATATATATATATATATATATATATATATATATATATATATATATATATATATATATATATATATATATATATATATATATATATTATATATATATATATATTTACTGTATATATATATATATTTTTTGTCGTTACATGTATAGCTTTACTTATTGCTTTTAGGAATGTTCTAATTGCATTTCTGATTATCATATAATTTTCTGCATGTGTACAAGAAGTGATTTATGTAATTTTGATATCCGAGCAATATTCTGTATATTAATAATAATTGTTGAAATTTTCTTATGTCAGATCTCATAAGAATTACTAATTTAAACAATATAATAGCGGGGATCGAGAGATCACGCCATGTGTGTTTTTTTTATGACTTTGTAAGCATGTGGCTTCTTGGTCATGGGATAGCTTTGTTCTGAGTTCATGCAATTTCCTGTCAGATTCTCGAGTTAACAGACGAGCGATAAGGGACTGGCGCCCAGTCATGTAGACAAATTTTTGTCCAGTACGAGAAGAAGGGAATAATTGCACAAGGTTGCATCATATTTTCACGTGGGTCTTTGAACATGTCTAAAGATCAAGGGGTTGGATGGGAAGCATTGCAAAAACCACATGGCTATTACATCATTTAAACTCTGGTCGAGTATTGTTCACCTTTGTGTCCTGGTCCCAAAACGTTTTACATGATAGAATATTCTATGGGCCTTGTAGATTTAAAAAGAGAAGTTCTCTCTCTCTCTCTCTCTCTCTCTCTCTCTCTCTCTCTCTCTCTCTCTCTCTCTCTCTCTCTGTCTCGGATGCAGTTAGTAATTTTTAAAGTAACGTAAAATATTTTATTGTGGTCATTGATATTAATCATAGCTTATGAGATCTGATACTATAGTAATCAGTGTTTATCCAGTAACGGCACCTATCGGAAAAGTGTGTTTAGTAAAAATCAGCTGCAGCTTTTGGGATAAGTTGTGAAAGTTTGTGTAAGATAAAGTGAATTTTACAAATTTAACCATGGTTAAAGTATATTTTGAAGTTTGAAGATATTCAAACCAAGTTGATTTTTGTGAGTATTGTTTGAATTAATTTGTGTTTATTAAAATGGTCAATTAAGTAAGATTTTTTAGTGATTTTATTTCATTTTTTACACACTTCAATTTTGTGTATTTTGTGTGTTCTTGTGTTT
>NC_089750.1:37467552-37487552 GCF_040412425.1 Macrobrachium rosenbergii
TATATATATATATATATATTTTTATATATATATATATACATCCTATATATATATATATATATATATATCTAGATTATATATATATATATATATATTTATATATATATATATATATATATATATATATATATATATATATATATATATATATATATATATATATATATATATATATATATATATATATATATATATATATATATATATATATATATATATATATATATATATATATATATATATATATATATATATATATATATATATATATATATATATATATATAGATATAGATGTATATATAATATATATATATATATATATATATATATATATATATATATATATATATATATATATATATATATATATATATATATATATATATATATATATATATATATATATATATATATATATATATATATTGTGACAAAGTGTCCAGTGTCTGTTCTTCAAATCAAACCTGGCATTTAAGTGCTTGTTCGGAGTCTATGGCACCATTTATACATGGTGACCCCGGAGTGTCCAGTGTCCGCTCCTCAAATCAAACCTGGTATCTAAGTGCTTGATATTTGATTACCAAACGTACCATTGATTCAGCAATTATAGTTACCTCACAATAGCCAGACACCTGAACCCTCATCACACATACAAAACGACTGATTTCTCTAAAGGCAACAGTGATCCCTTATAAACTTATCAATCATGAAAGAAAGCAGATTAAGTTCGTTAAACAGGTGTGAGGTAAAACCTAAGGGCGTCACTCCATTAACATTATAAAAGTTCAAGTATTTCTATTTATTTAATTTCCCTGGTTCGAGCTCACTTCAATTACTTGAAGGAAAACATCTCACTTACCACTCTATCTCTAATTCAAATCAAAATTACTGGTGGGTCAATGAATGAAACTCTGATATAATATTTAAATACAAAAATTTATTTCTAAATTCAAAGATTATACATGACATTAACAGTCTCAGGGAAATTTATTATTACTTGAAAATAAAACAAAATTGGATCAAATCTGAATTAATCATCAGTCAAAATTAAATCAGAAATTAATTTATTAATTAATCAAAAATTATTCAAGAAGAATTTAAATTGCTAAGTAACAAAATTTCAATTCCCAAGTGTTAAACAAAACAAGGCAAATAAATCAATCATATAAAAATGTGGATACAAAAGACACCGAAATATACTCTGCAAAAAATTAAATATCAGAAAATGTAAAGCAAAAATTAAGGCAATAGCAAACACATCACATATATGTATAAAAGAAAAATTCTTCAAAAGATAAAGCATAAAACATATAACACGAAAAAATATAAAAAAGGTGAAAAGGTATCTTTACATATAACCACTCTAAATATTATTTTAGTGCACTAAAACCCAATAATTATGTTACAATACCTTGGTACCAAATTGCTTCGTGGTTTTAATCAGGCACCGTTAAACACACACTTAATAAAATACACTGTTCAGATAAATCAGACACATTTACTAAGGAATTAAACAGTTAAAGGATATGAGTGACCATCGTCTATAAAAATATCAATTACATTAAAACGGGACATTCGTAATCCCGAGAGCGAGCGAGCGAGTGAGAGAGAGAGAGAGAGAGAGAGAGAGAGAGAGCGTATCTCCCTTCAGCAACGCTTTTTGGTCTCTGAGTGCCCCTTGTAAGGGCGGCTTAGACGAGCAGGGAACAGCCTATGGGTGCACGGACAGGTCCCAGACGAGGTTTTTATTTTAAAAAACTCTTTAAAATGATAATTAGAGACAAAGTGGAATTACAGTTAATAATAATACTTATTATTACATAGTTTCAGAACAAGAGAATCTCTAGTTATTATAATAAGAATGGAAAACATCGGTTCATATAACATTCCTGAATGACGTTAGGCAACTTTCGTAATGGAATCTTCCACCCCACAGTGTTTTGATCGCGGCCCATAATGCCTTGTACGCTAATGGAGTCATCCGAGAAGGTGATAGGAATGCATTACTCCAGCAGTTTTGAATATTGACTAACAAATTGCGCCCCTACACAACGAACAACGACTCGCTGTCTCTCTCTTAGCGCCACTCATGTCCTCTCTCACACCACACAGCGTTTAATCACTGTAACTTTACGCTAACTATGAATACAAAATTATACAGTTATACAACAACTCACACATAAACACGGGGAGATTACTGCACAACATGAAAACCACAGCATAAGAATATATATATATATATATATATATAATATATATATATATATATATATATATATATATATATATATATATATATATATATATATATATATATATATATATATATATATATATATATATATATATATATATATATATATATATATATATATATTTTTTTTTTTTTTTATGAATATTACTGCTGTTCGCCCTTGATATATTTAGGTGTAGGAATATTAGTCAGATTGACCTCGACAGAGAACATCTCTGTCCCGCAGGTAGGCCAGGCAATTCAAAATAACGATCACAGCAGGGACAGATGGCGCCCGAGCATAGGCTGGGCAGTTTAAAAAAACAAAATATGATATGGCATTAGGGGACCTAAACCTCAGAGATGGTTTTCATTCAATCGTCTCTAGTAATGGTGGCCTTAAGCTATCTTTCCCTTTACTCTATGCATTCAGCGATGTCTTTGTCAAGGTCGGAGTGCCTGGGGCACCGTGTAAAGTAGGCCGCCTCACCTTGCGGGAACGCGAGCGAGGTCAGAGAGAGACAGACCACGAACGAGGAAGTACGCCGCATAGCGTGCCGGAACGGTGTCCCTTTGTTCCCTTACTCCACTTTTGCTCCTACGTCTATATTAATTAGTGAATTGGGAAGACTGCCAGAATCCCGACTCCTGAGGTCCATTATATGCGCAAACGACTCGACGTTCAAGGTAAGTCCGATTCTTGTTAAAGCTTCGTCGATTGACTAAAAACTTTTCTGTATTTCCGTTTTCTTTGTTTCATTCTTCAGCCACCACTTACGGGATATGTGTTCACGAAGTCTAGATTAAATCAAATTATTATATTGTTGGCGTTAGCCGAATTGTCCCAGTAAGTCTCGGGATTTAGGCAAGCAAGTAATTTTAATACTCTGGTATTCGTTATGCCAAGCGCTTATTGTTTGGGGAGAACTGTTGTGTTTTTGTATTTAAAACCATCTTAACAAGTAGAGATTTTTTTATGCGTCTGCAGTTGGTGACGTTCATCATAAAGTCTTTATTTCTTGAATATTCTTTGTTAAGGTTAATTACACCTTAACTGGCGACCTTTGGTTAATTAACGTCTGTCTTTGAGGTTAATTCGTGGCTTTGAGTGGCAGGTTACGTGTATTCTTGGCCTGCAGGGCTGTGAAATTTTACGTAAATTAACAATAATGATCTGCCAAGACACACACGTAACTATATATATATATATATATATATATATATATATATATATATATATATATATATATATATATATATATATATGTGTGTGTATGTATGTATGTGTATATGAATATGGGCATATATAGTAGTTATACAGATTATCTGTTATTGCCCATTATATATGTTCGGATAAAAATCAATATACCAAAAACACGGAAAACCCCACCTCACATCTTGCGCACCATATATATATATTTTATTATACCTTTATATATATTGTGATTAAACGAAATAATGTATATTCAATTCAACTTTATATATTTCCATTATATATATATAATTATATATATGTCGTTCAATCTATATATAGTAGTCATAGTTGTTGATAAGGCGTTTCTCAAAATTTAATGAATTAATGATCATATCCCATATATATATATATATTCGTTTATTGGCACCTATATTTCATAATCAAAACCTAATATAGCTTTGTATAGAGAAATAAAAGATACCATACTATTTCTGAGGAAGAACATATACATATATATATATATATATATATATATATATATATATATATACGTCGTATATATATATATAGGTATATATATATATATATCTATATAAACCTCTCTGAAGTGTCAATTAGGGAGTGTATAGTCAACTGAAGAAAGAAAAAATATTCCATAATATATATATATATATAGAATTTATAGGAGGGTTGAGGGTGGGTCTATCTGAATCCAGAAGACATCAGTAGGTGTTAATTGAAGATACCAGTACTTTATTGTTGGGTCGTTTCAGGAGGATCCCATTTTGGGGCTATAACTTCTTATGGGCTTGAAATCTCCCTTTATCCTGAAACAAACAAGATGATTTAGAATGGGGTAATGAATTGGACTATACCGGCGCACAACAATTCCTTGTTATATTATTGTTTCCATATATTATATGACCATATCTTAGGAGCTTAAGTATCTTCCTTTAGTAAAGGACTAAGAAACTCATCATCATGAACGGATAATAGAAATTAGAAAGCAATTTTCAAACTATAACTATTTCTTTCGGTTGCGCTTTACCATTTAGAACTGGATCGAAAAAAGTAAATTTATATATAAATAAATTAAAAAAAACATGTGTTTATGCTGCTTGTATATATATTGTTATATAAATAAGATTGTAATGATATTTTATATAATATATATATATATATATATATGATATATAATATAGTTAATGCATGCATACATATATATATAGAATATATATTACAACCATATATACGTTATATATTTAAAGCAAAATTAGGAAAAAATTTACTTTAATATGATAAGCATGCAAATAAATACAAATATATATATATAAAATTAATATATATACAAGGATATACTGTAGGGTCTTGGCAGATCATTTATTGATTCAAAGGACAGAAATTTTCACGGCCCAACAAAAAAGCATACACTTTCCTGTCAACCCTTCCTAATTCCAAGAGTTAACCTCAAAGACAGTCGCCATTCAAAGGTCGCCAGTTAGTGTAATTAACCTTTCAGAAGATATTCAAGGAATAAAGACTTTATAATTTTGTTCACCAACTGCGGACGTAATACAAGAATCTCTTGGTCAAGATGATTTTAGATTCAAACGCAACAGTTCCTCGAAACCAGTGAATGCCAAAATAACATGAATACCATGATTTAAAAAATGACATATGCTTGCTCCAAACAGACTTACTGGGACAATTTGGGTAACGCTAACAATATAATAATTTTTAATCCAGACTCGTTAATATAGGATGATGGTGGCTGAAGGATGAAACAAAAAATTTGAATTCCAGAAAAAAAGGATAAAAGAATCTTACAACCATTTTGAACATTAGCGACTTTACCTTAAGAACAACGTTGTAAAAGCGTCAACGGCTGACGATGGTCTTTGCATGTTTGCTATCTTCACTTCTAGAAACATAGAATAATAGACTGTAGGGCAAATTTTGAGGTCCAACCTGACGGTTTTTCCCGAAAGTTTTGTTTCTCTCTGCCTGTTCCCTGACCGGCCTATATCAAAACAGTCATGCCCTATAGCGTCTATATATTCTGTTAAAAACATTCCCCAAGAGACAGGTAGAAAGGTAAAAAGGACCTTAGGACCACCTATTTTTAAGGCTGATATGAAAATTTAAAAATATAAACAAAAAATAATAAATGACCATACCTATCCTATTCCAACGGACGAAAAAGATTTTGAACTGAAGACGAACCTAAGTAGTATGTAAACAACATCCTTTACCGGTCTCTGTCAGGCTGATATTATTTACAATCAAAAGAGAGAGAGAGAGAGAGAAGTAAGATTTATAAATAAGATAAATATAGAGAGAGATAGAGAAACCAAAATACACCAGGCGAAAATCACAGTTAGGTGTTAACGTAATTCACATTATAACATTAGTTTTACAGAAAGTGAAGAGGGGACAAAATGTGTTCCAAACGTTGTGCATTTTGAACATGAATAAAGTAAGAGGAAAATGTTGAGGTTTGTCCAAATGTTGCAGTTCCTCGTCGCCCAACTACGATTTTCGTTATCACCATCATTATCATCATTAATATTGCTATTTTTAATATCATAAACTTTTACCTACCCATATCAGGTATGAATGTAGAAAAATAAGAAATTCACGATTATTTTTAAGAATGCCTAGTGAATAAAAACTGAAATACTCAGCAAGAGCCTTTCTAAATAATACACATCATCCAAGCCTTTAGGTAATATATATAATGACAACCTCCATTTCCCATTTCTTACGACATATATATGCCTTATATAAAGTCATATATATCACTCGACTTAAGGTACATGATGGTTAGTTGGGGTCATAATTAAACCCCCTAATCCTGAGATACCAGCTAACATGAAATGGTTCTAATAGTTTAATTATGTATAAGACATGAAGGATTTCCTATCGTTTTGAGGTCATCTGTAGCAATGCAAGCTCCGGGGTCGTCATAGCCACAGACGCCAAAGGCTTTCCTAAGCATGCTAGTCTTTGTGAAATGGGAAACTTTATTGGATTTGAAGGATCAGTGACCTAGGACAGAGAGAGAGAGAGAGAGAGAGAGATAGAAATAGAGAGAGAGAGATGTAGGAATGTAGGGATAATACTGAAAATAAGTGTCAGCATTCAAGGGAAAAATTTATACAGCATTTAACAGTATGTCATTTGATGCTGAAACCCATCACTAAGTGACGTCACGAGATTAGTTCTTTCTTTGTAATTATCTTTAGTGATTATAATACCTGAACTTAATTATATAATCCTTTTCATTCTGTTTTTTATGTAAAAGGTTTTGGCTTTGTCAACTGAAAATGTCCAGATTAATCATTGTTTGCCTATCTTTACATCCATGATCCATTTTTATTTCTATTGAACTTCAGCCAGGTGCAAACGTATTTTTAAATCAGTTATGATCTGATGGACATCAGAATATATTTAAGGTATATTTTATATGCTATTTCAAGGACATTTTGAAGAATTCTTGTACACTATAATGTCATAACTTTGGGAGTAGTGTTTTGGAATGAATCAAAGATAATTTTTGCGGATCCGATAATTATGGAGACCTATATTTACCCTTGTAATCTCATTTATCTGTCATGGAGATGAAACGAAGGCTTAGAACGAAGTAACGATAGAAACTTGACAGACTTACAATAAGCAAACGATGCTGTGTCACTTAGCAAAAACACAAGATTTGAAAAGCTTACTTAACAGAATACTTCGAATATCTAAAGACTAAAAAATAAATCTAAGGTAACAGATGTAATGAAGACAGAGTACGCACAAAGGATGAAATAACATTAAATGGAGAAAGGATTAACGAGGCTGAATCTTTCACGCACTTAGGAAAAGTAATTTCAGTCCTGGGTTCTCTTCAGGTGAAATTTAGAGAAAGATTAAAAAGGAAAATCAAACCATGAGCATTCTACATAAGACTGAAAATTAAACAAATTAAACTGCATACGAAATGTATCCAGGCTGAATAAGATTTGGAAATCAGACTGAAATTGCAAACGAAAGTAAGTCTAGTACGAATTATATTACTATACGGACATTTGTCACGGTATGATAGTAAAATTAATTCTAAAGATTTTATCGATTTGATTATAAAGGTTTATAAAGAATATTGGGGAAATGGCAGATACTTAGAACTGATACCTCAAGGGGAATTACGGCAGTTTCATATGGATAAGGATCAAATAAGGAAATGAGATGGAGTCTGCTTGTATGTTTTTTCCCGACCCCTCGATGGAATTTCTGAGGACCTGTGCACCATGCCCCACCTCCAAATGATGAGATGATGAGACATGTTTTGAAACTGACTACAGTAACAGTTTCAAATAAGAAATTTTTTAAGAACTGTAAGACTTTCTCATCAATAAGGTCTCAGACACTGATATCTACATATCTGAAACTATCTTAGGATCATGGCACAAACCTAATTTAATTTCTCCGATTGGAGAATTATAAAACAATGCCAAGTCTTTATATAATTGATAAATGAACAGGTACCACCCACCTGGCAGAAAGATGGACCTGGAACATTCAACGACTCCAGTGGACGTTTCCACCGCGCCATCTACTATAGGTATAAATCATTAACTTAGTCTGCTTTTTTTCCGTGTTCTCGTGGGGGGAATAAGGTATTAGCCTCGGCCATGACCCACCTCCCGCCATGATAGTTCGTTGGTACGTTTGGATCTTGGGGTCCTCTTATTATGAATCTTTTTTTTTTTTTTTATCACACCGTGATTTATTCCAATCACGGAAGCTACAAATGTCGTTTAATATCAAATTCACGCTACCTCGTTTTATCTCGATGGAGAAATTATCAGGCCCGAAGAAGGTTTATATAAGTGATAAATGAACAAGGTACCACTTTTTTTTTTGAACCCTTGACATGGACCCATTTGACTAAGTGGAACGTTATACATGCCATCAAAAGGTATAAATCATTACGTAAGAAACTCGTCTGCTGTACTGTTTTTCCCGGAAGATTTAAAGGATACATTTACATATAAATAGCAAAGCAATGACGATAGTATCTTTCATGATAGAAGTTTCGTTCATGCGTTTGGATCACGCAGCTCTTATTATGAAATTTTTAACCGTGATTTTATATACAATCATGAAGCTACAAATGTCGTTTAATATCAAATTCACGCTTACCTCGAGAGTATCTCCGATGGAGAATTATCACCGATTGGAATTTATATAAGTGATAAATAAACAGGTACCACTGGGATGACGAAAATTTTGACATGGACCCATTCAAGCGACTCCAGTGGGCTTTTACCACCCGCGCCATCAGAGAGGTATAAATCATTATAGTCTGCTGTACTGTTTTTTCCGTATATATATATATGATAATGTGTGTAACCTCGGCAATATGTGTGTGTGCCATGATGTTGTTGTGTATGTTTGGAACACGCCAGCTCTTATTTGAAATTTTTTATCACACCGTGTTTTATTTGAACAATCAAAAGGATTACAAATTTATCTAAATATTTCAAATTACTGTTACCTCGCAGTATCTCTGATGGAAATTATCAGAAAATTTATATAAGTGATAAAATAATATTACACAACTGTGTCTAATTTTAAAACATGGACCCTTTTCAACGACTCCACACTTTACAAAAATAAACGCGCCATCAGCAAGAGTGTAATAAATCATTAACACCGAGTCTTGCTGTACTGTTTCCGTCGTGAAATTATCAGATAATTTCTTAATTCTACCTTCTATGAGTGTAAATTACCTGAAATGACCCAACTATTTCATGATAAGTTCGTTAATTTACGTAATTGGAATTAGGCATTTCATTCACATAGTGGTTAACCCTTGCTCTTTCATCCTTGATTTATCACAATAGCTTTATCAAAGCACAAAAGGAATTATGAAGAAATGGGACTTATTTCATGAGGATATTTGCAGTTCTCGCGATGAAACGCTCAGTAAATTTATGGTAATAGACAGAAATAGGAATGCATTCTCAAACTGAATCAGTAAATTGTCATGGTGTTTTAAAGACTCAATATCCTGTTACCACGGCTTCAAACGAGTATAAATCATGAACCGAAGTAATCACTATGTCAGTGTTTTCCCGATTTAATTTCATATTACTATAATTTTTAAAGTTTTATTGATGGCGGTTCACAACCACTTTACCGTAACTTATAGTATGTAAAATTTTTATCTACCAAGAACTTTATATACAATCATGAAGCTACAAATGTCGTTTAATATCAAATTATTCAGTATTCGGAGAATATTTATATAAATTCCGTGAGATTTCGGTAGAATTTGATAGCGACATTTGTAGCTTCATGATTGTATATAAATCACGGTGTGATAAAAATTTCATAATAAGAGCTGCGTGTTCCAACGTACCAATGAACTATCATGGCGGAGGTGGGTCATTGCCGAGGCTAATACAATTTCCCGCTCACGGCGGAAAAAACAATGCAACAGACGACATTCAATGATTTATACCTCTCTTGATGGCTCAATGGTTTCACGTCCACTGCATATGATGAATGAATTAGGTCCATGTCGGGTTCGCGTCCCCAGTGGTACCTGTTCATTTATCACTTATATAAATTCCCCTTCGATGATAATTCTCCATCGGAGATACTCTCGAGGTAGCGGAATTTGATATTAAGCGACATTTGTAGCTTCATGATTGTATATAAATCACGTGTGATAAAAATTTCATAATAAGAGCTGCGTGTTCCAAACGCATACCAACGAACTATCGCATGGCGGTGGGTCATTGCCGAGGCTAAGTACAATTTCCCCCGCTCACGACGGGAAAAACAGTACAGCAGACTCGGTAATGATTTATACCTCTCTTGATGGCTCAATGGTAACGCCCACTGGAGTCGTTGAATGGGTCCATGTCAAGGGTTCGCGTCCCCAGTGGTACCTGTTCATTTATCACTTATATAAATTACCCTTCGGTGATAATTCTCCATCGGAGATACTCTCGAGTAGCGTGAATTTGATATTAAACGACATTTGTAGCTTCATGATTGTATATAAATCACGGTGTGATAAAAATTTCATAATAAGAGCTGCGTGTTCCAAACGCACCAACGAACTATCATGGCGGAGGTGGGTCATTGCCGAAGCTAAGTACAATTTCCGCTCACGCGGGAAAAAACAGTACAGCAGACTCGGTAATGATTTATACCTCTCTTGATGGCGTGGTGGTAACGTCCACTGGAGTCGTTGAATGGGTCCATGTCAAGAGTTCGCGTCCCAGTGGTACCTGTTCATTTATCACTTATATAAATTCCCCTTCGTGATAATTCTCCATCGGAGATACTCTCGAGGTAAGCGTGAATTTGATATTAAACGACATTTGTAGCTTCATGATTGTATATAAATCACGATGTGATAAAAAATTTCATAATAAGAGCTATATGTTCCAAGCGTACCAACGAACTATCATGGCGGAGGTGGGTCATTATATATATATATATAATTTCCCGCTTGACTTTGAAAAAACAGTACAACTAGACTGGCCTGTAATGATTTACTTACCCTCTCTTGAGGCTAGCGGTGGTGTCCACTGGAGTCGTTGAATGGGTCCATGTCAGGGTTGTCCCAGTGGTACCTGTTCTTTATTTATATAAATTCCCACTTCGGTGATAATTCTCCGGAATACTCGAGGTCGTCACGTTTCCGGAAAATGACATTTGTAGCTTCATGATTGTATGTAAATCACGGTGTGATAAAAAATTTCATAATAAGAGTGACGTGTTCCAAAGCAGGACTTTGAACTATCATGGCTGGTGTGGTGGGTCATTGCCGAGGCTAATGTTTAAATTTCCCACCGTGACGGGAAAAAACAGTACAGCTTATCTGGGTAATGATTTATACCTCTCTTGATGAACGGTTATATCTTTTCCACTGACATTTTTTGAATGGGTCCATGTCAGTTGTTCTGTCCCAGTGGTGAAATTCATTTATCCATTATATAATTTTCCCATTGATAATTCTCCATTGTGCATTTTCTGTTTTGAATTAAACGACATTTGTAACTTCATGATTCAGGTTTTAATATATTGATAAAAAATTTCTTTAATAAGAGCTTCGTGTTCCAAACGTGAGGACGAACTATTTTGGCGAAGGTGGGTTTGTTCTTTGCATACAATTTGACATTTATCGTGGAAAAAAAGTACACAGACCTTATTATTTTATTTGATGACCAGGGTGTTAGTTGAATAGTATTAGTTGGTTCCCAGTGGTACCTGTTCATTTGTGAATATAAATTCCTCTAGTGATGATTTCTATTATAGTAGCGTGAATTTGATATTCATTTTCAAGCTTCATGATTGTATATAAATCACTTTGTTGATAAAAATTTCTAGTTTTGTAACTCAGTGTTTAAACGTAGGCCTTTGTGTAACTATCATGGCTTAGTGGGTCATTGCCGACAAAGGAGAACAATTTGCTGACCAGGAAAAAACAGTACATCAGACTCGGTAATGATTTAAGATGTTTGATGGCGCTGTTGGTAACGTCCAGTAATCGTTGATGGGTCCATATCAAGGGTTGTCCCAGTGGTACCTGTTCATTTATCACTTATATAAACACACACACACGGTGATAATTCTCCATCGGAGATACTCTATAGTAGCGTGAATTTGATATTAAACGACATTTATATATATCATGATTGTATATAAATCACGGTGTGATAAAATTTCAATAATAAAGCTGCGTGTTCCAAACGTGACCAACGAACTAATCATGGCGGAGGTGGGTCATTAGCTTAAGACAGTACAATTTCCATACGATGAACTGGGATAAGTCAACAGTAACACAGGGTCAACGACCATCAGAAATGATTTCTACCTCTCTTGAGACTGTGTTGGTAAGCGCGTCCACTAGTCGTTTAATGGGTCCATGGAGGGTTCGCGTCCCAGTGGTACCTGTTCATTTATTGTTTAAATAACATTGCCTTCAGATGATAATTCTCCCCGGAGATACTCTCGAGGTAGCGTGAATTTGATATTAAATCTCTGTCAAGCTTCATGATTGTATATAAAACGGTGTGATAAAAATTTCATAATAAACTGCGTAATTTCCAAACGTACCAACGTTTATCATGGCGGAGGTGGGTCATTGCCGTGATATTTACAATTTCGTTCCCGCTCACGACGGGAAAAAACAGTACAGCAGACTCGGTAATGATTTATATATCTCTTGATGGCGCGGTATAACGTCCATATATAGTCGTTGAATGGGTCCATGTCAAGGGTTCGGCGTCCCAGTGGTACCTGTTCATTTATCATATATAAATTCCCCTGATATATAATTCTCCATCGAGATACTCTATAGTAGCGTGAATTTGATATTAAAGCGACATTTGTAGCTTCATGATTGTATATAAATCACGGTGTGATAAAAATTTCATAATAAGAGCTGCGTGTTCCAAACGTGCCAACGAACTATCATGGCGGAGGTGGGTCATTGCCGATATATATACAATTTCCCGCTCACGACGGGAAAAAATAGTACAGCAGACTCGGTAATGATTTATATATCTTGATATATATATGGTAATCCCACTGATCGTTGAATGGGTCCATGTCAGGGTTATCCCAGTGGTACCTGTTCATTTATCACTAATATAAATTCCCTATCGGTGATAATTCTCCATCGGAGATACTCACGAGGTAGCGTGAATTTGATATTAAACGACATTTGTATATTCATGATTGTATATAAATCACGGTGTGATAAAAATTTCATAATAAGAGCACGTGTTCCAAAGATACCATACGAACTATCATGGCGGAGGTGGGTCCTCTTAACTTCTACAATTTCTTCGCTCACTTTTTGGAAAAACAGTACACAGACTCGGTAATGATTTTGGCTTTGATGACAAGCGGTATCCGTCCACTGCAGTCGTTGAAGTTGGGTCCATGTCAGGGTTCGCGTCCCAGTGGTACCTGTTCATTTATCATATATAAATTATATCGGTGATAATTCTCCATCGGAGATACTATATATAGCGTGAATTTGATATTAAATATATTTGTAGCTTCATGATTGTATATAAATCACGGTGTGATAAAAAATTTCATAATAATATATATGTTCCAAATATACCAACGAACTATCATATATATGGGTCATTGCCGAGGCTAAGTACAATTTCCCGCTATATATAAAAACAGTACATAGACTCGGTAATGATTATATACCTCTCTTGATATTATATATATGTATATCCACTGGAGTCGTTGAATGGGTCCATGTCAAGGGTTCGCGTCCCAGTGGTACCTGTTCATTTATCACTTATATAAATTAAAACTCGGTGATAATTCTCCATCGGAGAAAAAATAAAAGCATAAATTTGATATTAAACGACATTTGTAAAAAATGAAAACAAATAAATCAAAATGTGATAAAAGAATTTCATAATAATATACATGTTGTAAACGTATATACGAATTTCATGGCGGAGGTGGGTCATTATATAGGCTATACAATTTATATATCACGACGGGAAAAAACAGTACAGCAGACTCGGTAATGATTTATACCTCTCTTGATATATATGGTATATATCCACTGGAGTATTGAATGGGTCCATGTCAAGGGTTAGCGTCCCCAGTGGTACCTGTTCATTTATATATATATATAAATTATATATATATGATAATTCTCCATATATATACTATATATATATATGAATTTGATATTAAATATATATTTGTAGCTTCATGATTATATATATATATATATACATATATATATATATATATATATATATATATATATATATATATATATATATATATATATATATATATATATATATATATATATATATATATATATATATATATATATATATATATATATATATATATATAAGTCTTGGTTGACTTTGTACAACAGTTTGGAACTATGTGCTGGCCTGTCAGTGTACTTCCTCTGCAGATGCATTTGTGTCGACGTTGCAGGTTTGCACAGTTGGAGACATAGAGCTACTTGATCTTGATTTAAGTATATGGAGACACCGTGATTAAACACCGACCCCAGGTCATCACGTTTCCGGAAGAAATGATGGTGTGAGTGTGTATGTGTGTTGCACTCCTGAATGGTATAATATCCGAGGAACAGTGACTCACAGCTGGACTTTGGTTTTGGTGGCTGGTGTGTGTGTGTGTTGCCTTGTGAATGTTTAAAGACCACCACCGTGACGATATATTATCTGGGCCTCTAGGAATAGTAGTACATAACTATAACACTATATATCTTTTCCAGACATTTTTTTTTGGAAAGATTTAGTTTTATTTTAGTCCATTTTTACGCTGTGTCTCCATTTTTTTCCTTTTATTCTTTTTCCATTTGCATTTTTCTGTTTTGAATGTGAATGACTTTTTAGTTTTATTCAGGTTTTAATATATTGATATGTTTCTTTCAAAATAAATTCTGGGTTCGTCTTATGAGGACAAAAAATATTTTGGGAAGTGGTGTTTTTCTTTGCATACTATTGACATTTATCGTGGTCTAGAATAACTATGACCTTATTCAACGATTGGAATTTGGTGACCAGGGTGTTAGTTACTAGTATTAGCTGGTTTCGAAAAGGTAATCTGAATATTTCATTTGTTAATCAGAAATTTCCTCTAAAATGATTTCCATTTATAGGAATTTGGAATTCACTTCATTTCAAGATTTAATTTTGCTGAATCACTTTCGTTGAATTTGCAAATTAAGTCTAGTTTTGTAACTCAGTGTTTAATTCAAGTAGGCCTTTGTGTAAAGACAGGCTTAGTGAGAAAAGCCGACAAAGGAGAAGGAATTTGCTGACCCAGGAAGCCACGGCTATCAGACACATCATAGGAGAGTAAGATGTTTGATCCTGTTCTTAAAACGGGTACAGTAATAAAAGATGATCCTATTTGACCTGGGGATATGGTCATTTAACATATACACACACACACACACACACACACACACACACACACTGACTCAGCAATATATAATAGACATATATATCATATATATATTATCCCTTCTGAGTATATAAGATAGAAATCATCAATCACACAATCACGTGTGGAACAGAAATAAATTTCTGACTCGTAGGATGTGGATCATTCAGGTTAAGACAGGCGTTATCCACTGGGACAAGTCTAAAAGAAGTTGGAACCTGAGGGCAACTGACCATCAGAATTACCTGGGCTAGAACTGTGTTCATTACCAGCGAGTTTTCCCTAGGACTTCCCAACTCCAACCCCATTATCCCTTGATCCTTTGTCTGAATTTTGTTTAGTGAATAAGATGAAATCATCAACACACAATCACGTGTGGAACAGAAATAAATTTCTGTTTTACGTCGAGGATCAAATCTCTGTCAACTTCAGGTGGTATTCAGTGGAACTTATCCATGCCAATAAGTCTACAAAGTAATTGGTTCAAAGTCAACTGTTTTCACTCACCTTCCTGACGTGGATTTAAGTGATATTTGCATACCAGCGAGTTTTCAACTTCCGACTCAGCAATGACCCAATAGACAACATTTATATATATTATCCCTTATATGAATATAGATATAAATCATCAATATACAATATACATATATAACAGAAATACACTGACACACGTCAGGATCAAATAGGTCTCTCATATATATAGCATATGTTATCCATATATACACAAATAGCCACGATGTCTATATATTGGAACCTGAGAGCAACTATATATATATATATATATATGGGCAATATAACATGCTTGCATACCAGCAGTTTTCCCCAACTTCCCGACTCACAATGACCCAATAGACAACATTTCATTTGAATTATCCCTTCTATGAATATATATAGAAATCATCAACACACAATCACGTGTGGAACAGAAATAAATTTCTGACTCACGATGGGATCTTAACTTCTCGATTTCTTCTCAGGTGGAAAGCAAGAGCGTTATCCACTGGGCCACACAAGTCTAAAAGAAGTTGGAACCTGAGAGCAACTGCAACATATACCTGGGCAAGCTAACTGTATAAAGCATATATAGAATTTTCCCCAACTATATGACTCAGCAATGACCCAATAGACAACATTTCATTATATTATATCTAGGTGAATATATATATAAATCATCAACACACAATCATGTGGAACATAAATAAATTTATGACTACATAAGGATCAAACCCAGGTCTCTCAGGTGGAAAGCAAGGGCGTTATACTATATACACAAGTATATATATATAGTTGGAATGATAGCAACTATATATATATATACCTGGGCAAGCTAACTGCTTGCATACCATATATATATTCCCCAACTTAATACTCAGCAATGACCCAATATACAAGTATATAATTTCATATGAATTATTTCTTAGTGAATAAGATAGGAAATCATCAACACACAATCATATGGAACATAAATAAATTTCTGAAACATCGGGATCAAAAAAGGAAAAATATGGAAAAAGGGCGTTATAACTGGGCCAAAACAAATCTAAAATAAGTTAATAAAATAATAAACAAATAATATAATTAAAATATAAGCTAACTGCTAATGCATACCATAAGTTTTCCCCAATATATATATATATAATGATAATAGACAACATTTCATTTGAATATATATATCTAGTGAATAATATAGAAAAATCATACATATACAATCACGTGTGGAACAGAAATATAATTTATATATATATATCGAATATAGGTCTCTCAGGTGGAAAGCAATAGCTTTATATCCATCATTAACACAAGTCTAAAAGAAGTTGGAACCTGATAGCAACTGCATATATATATATATTACCTGGGCAATAACTGCTTGCAACCATATATATTTTTCTAACTTCCCGACTCAGCAATGACCCAATATATATATTTCATTCGAATTATCCTTATATATAAGATATAAATATCATACACACAATCACGTGTGGAATATAAATAAATTTCTGACTCATAGGATCATATATATATCTCTAGGTATATATATATATATAGGGCATATACTATATCACATATAGTTTGTTAATTGGAACCTCCAATGCAACTCTTAAGGAATTACCTGGGCAAATTCTTTCTTATATTTACATTTTTATTTGATTTTCTCAACTTGTCACTTACTCAGCTTTGACCCAATCCAGACAACATTTCATTGAATTGGTTTCTGAGATGTAAGATGACTTGGGAAATCATCAACACACAATCACATAGCAGCCACGAAGTCACGTTGTCGACCTCCGTCGGGGATCTCAACCACTTCAGGTCTCTCAGGTGGTAGCTTAAAGGGCGTTATCCACTGGGCCAAAAAACACGAAGAATTGGAACCTGAGAAAAGGTATTGCACTTCAAGGAATTACCTGGGCAAACAACTGCTTGCATATATATATATTTTCCCCAATATATGGCCCAGTGGATATATATATTATATATATGAGAGACCTGGGTATACGATCCATACGTGTGTCAGTAAATTTATTTTTATCCATTTTGATTTGTGTTGATGATTTCTATTTTTCACTTTTTATTTAATTTTTTTCCATTTATTTTCTTATTTATTTTCATTTTTATTTGTTTTTAGTTTTATTTATTTTAATCTATCTTGTTTAGTTTTTTATCTTCTGTCTCTATAAAAATAACTTTGTTGTGTAATTGTACCATGTGGGTACAAAAACAAAATGACTTGTTAATAGTTTTTCTATACACACTGCTTTTAGAGTAACGGTCGAAGAGTATCGACTATGTAATTACTAGCCTTTGCTCAACGATCTGGAAATTCACGATCGATCCTAAGAGTGGGGTGGAGCAAGTATAGGCGACTCGCTCCCGTTTCTTGAAAAATCCTTATTTGTAGTTTCATTTGTTAATGTGGAAATTTCTTCATAAAACTGCATCCATCTTTTAGGATTTTTACAGTGGATTACCCCAAGTTTAGATAGGTGGTTTAATGTTGAAGTCAGAAATTTATTTCTGTTATATATATATTATATATATATATTTATATATATATATATATATATATATATATATATATATATATATATATATGTGTGTGTGTGTGTGTGTGTGTGTGTGTGTGTGTGTTTGTGTGTGTGTATATATATATATATATATATATATATATATATATATATATATATATATATATATATATATATATATATATATATATATATATATATATATATATATATATATATATATATATATATATATATATAATGTCACGATGCGTATCAATTACCTGGTTATTACACAACTAATCTCAAGATTCAAAATATACCTCACTTCAGCCAGATACCTGAACTCTCATAACATTAATTATTACGACTGAGTACTCTCAAGGTAACAGTGATCCTTAAGAAAAACTTATTTATTACTTGAAAAATCAAACTAAGTCTATCACAATATGTGTGAGGTATCAAAAATTAAACTAGAAATATTCTATAGTAGAAGGGCATCACTCCATCAAAAAACTATCTGTTTCCCTGGTCTTAATTCACTTTAGCAAAACTAAAAGAACAAAACATGTTTATCACTTTGCCTTATGCACACACAATCAATCCTATTCACTGGTGATCAATAAATGAAACACTTTTTCTAAAAATGTTAAATACAAAAATTTATTTTTAAATTCAAAGTTTATAACTAGAATTCACAATTAATTAGAATTCATAATCTGAAAAATTTATTATTACTTGAAAATAGTACAACACAATTAATTCTTGAATTAAATTATGAAACAAAACTAACTCACAAAAACTTTATCAGGAATTTAAATTAATCAAGCAAAATTTAAACTATGAAGAATTACTCAGGATTTAAAAAGAGAATCTTAAATAAATGAGATATCAAATCAAGTATGCAATGTTAAATTACCAAGAAATATTAAAAATGCTATGTAAATAAATGTTACATCACAAACATGAAAAATGTGAAAATATACGAGTAAAGAGATTGTAAATAGAAAAGACACACAAAAATACACATAAAGTTTATCAATAATGATTTCGCATGGTAAAAATTTCCTAACTTATCATACCATGGTATTAATAAGTAAAATTCACGTTACCTTACACAAACTTGTGAAAACCTCTGTAAATCACTTGCTGCAGCTGCGTTACCACAAAACACACTTTTTTACCAGGCGACGTTACAAACTAAATATCTTTGCTAAATTCAGATCTCAAAAGTTAATGCTAATACGTGACCACAAAACAATACGTTAAAAGTAATCTCTTTCTGAGAACGAGAGAGAGAGAGAGAGAACCAAATCAACTGGTCTCAGAAATCAGAATGAAAAAAATTTTAGAATTCCAGTAACACGTGAAACAATTACATGATGTCATTAAAGCATTTTGGGTGCGAGATACAAAAGTTCTAGAAGCAGGGAAGTGACGTCATTAAAGCATTTTGGGTGTGAGATACAATGGAGAAGTTTCTAGAAGGAAAATGACGTCATCCCAGCAAAACGTTTTGAACGCAGTCTTACAAACATGACGTAACTGATCAAGACACGTATTTCTTCTCTCAAAGTGACGTACGT